>NC_136607.1:11034285-11084285 GCF_910589615.1 Taurulus bubalis
CCACATGACCACAGAAAAAAAAACTTTGCCACCTGAACTCATGTTGAAACAGAGTCAGTTCTTGCTTTAAAACACACTCTTACCACACATATAACACAGCAACCACCAACCTCAGCCGCAGCCCCTCATATTACCAATGCTCTGACCAGAAAAAGTGTTTGGGTAGCTCTAATTCTTACAACTACGTGTTGTAAGACAAATTTAAGAAAACCATCAAGCTAAGAACTTGGAAGCTCTGAGATAACACACATGACCACAAAGTCTGTACAATCCTAATTGTATAACATAAATGACAAAATGTTTACAAGGAGGTCTGTCCTCCCTAAAAGAGATTCTTTAGTCGGCTAACACTCATACAATTTTGACGACTAATCGATGGGTTGATTTAATCACCAGATCTTTAAAACTGAATTGCACAAAAGCACCACTTTAAATTGTGTGTTTAATAAGATGTACACATCAGTTTCTTGGGGAAAAAGTAATTCAGCATGAAGAAGCATACAAAAATGACTTCATCTATAGAAATATAAAATGACAGATTGCTTGACTTATAAGAGAGGCCAGCCCTATTTACGTATATTTATTTATTAAGTTAATGATTTGGATCTGGATCAAAATACACAGTGAAATATGCTGGGAATACTAGAGCTTTTGACAAGGACTAATTGTCCAAATTAAAGTGACTAATTGATTATTAAACATTTACATTCCTCATGTTTCTGCATCACCGCCGACAGGCAAAAACATGTTGGACCAGATTTGGTGAAGATCAGATTGAGTGGTGAAAAAATATTTGACTAAATAAGTATAACTTGGAGAAAAGGCTGCAGCATACATGAATTAGAGCATGGAATGTCGAGGGATACTCGATGGTTCGACCACGTAGGAAGGACACGCGAGTGCAAATATCAGGACGACGCTGCACGTTTTCCGACGAGTGCCCATACCATCTTTTTCCAGACCTTCTGACTTTTTTTCTGCAACCGCTGAGTGCTTCTAGTTAAATATCTGAACTTTTCAGAAAGGCCCGTGTGTCGTCACTGTAGGTGTAACGCTCCCCTCAGCGGCCCTGCCAGCACTTTGACAGTATATGGACACACAGCCCAGACGTAAGTGTTTGGTTGCACAAGAAACAAAGTGGTAGAAATAGTTTGGGGGAAAAAAGAGAGCTGGAGTGAGGAGTTCAACCCTCGGCCTGCTTTCTCACCTCCGCACACCTGGCCGATCACACTATGTTTGTTTGATACTATGGTACAGTACTTGGTTCATGATGAAGAACAGAGACAGTTTTGCAAATAAAGTGACATTGTAAAAGCTTGCATAAGCATTATCACTGTGTGAGCTTGTGGTAATTTTAGCTCACAGCAGTGATGTCTAAACGTGTTTAATCCATCCTACAAACACTTTCACATCACGTTCGGAGGTCTGTGCAGTTGAACCTTCCCTCAGGGAGAGTGATAGTCTGATTTCAATCAGTTTGATGACACTTTTCGACATGAATCAATAGCAGATGGTAAAGGTATTCTTCATCATAACAGCTTGACGTGCTTCATATCAAGATCTTTACCCTGCAATGTAAACACAACATTCAACCAGTCTCTTTTAAATCAGCAAATGCCTTCCAATGGAAAACAAGAAAACTGGTTGGCAGTCATGTTGCCTTTAAATTAAACCAACATGATATATTTATACATGGGATCATATTTAATCATATCAGCTGCCCATCTCTAACCCTTACCAGGATACATAATAGAACTTCCCTTTTGTGTGTTTTGCGAAAGTACATGACTTTCCCTCTGGTTCTCTTAATTGACAGCTAATTTAATTATTGAAAAACAAAACCAAGGAGGGGAATGGTTAATGTGGTTTTACTGCATACAGACACCCAGTAAATTAGCCTTTATTTGATCCTGAGTCAGGCCCTAATGCCCTGCATGTTGACTCTGCTGTCAAGCAGCCAGTGATCAAGGACTAATAGAGGCTTTCTGCTGCCGTAGCCGCTTCCAGCAGCCATGGGTCTACGGCTAGATCATGCCAGTGGAGTTTGAGGGGAGAAGGCCAATGAAAACAACAAATATATTTTCATTTAGGCAGCAGGCATATTCCTCTGGAGAGAGGGGGGAGGAATGGGGGGGAGTAAAGGTGAGGAAAGCAGGGGAGAGGTAGAAGCGAGGAGAGAAAGGAGAAACGACATGAATCAAGCGAGGCAGGAATGAGATGATAAAAAAAAAGTGAATTTTGAGGTTTTGTCTGCTCTGACTCGGGCTCTGGAAAATGTTACACAGTTTTATCAAAGCCCTGACTGAAGTATTAGTACAAATTACATGCTTACATTTTTGTTTTTATCTCCATGCAGCAAATGTACATGCAACGATTCGCATTTGGGACTCTTGTGAATTTTCCTGAATATTTCTCCATCCTGCTGACAGGCTCTAACATCTTTTTTTCCTTCCTCTTTCGTTTTATTTCTGTCTTTCCCTCCTTCTCCTCACTCTCCTCCCTCTCCTTTCTGAATCGATAAACAGAGGCCTCACCTCAGCGCAGGCCAAGGCAAATGTTTGAGCCACCTGTTGCAGGAAACTTGAAGCCCTCAGGAGATGTGAAGATGGAGCTGGAGCTGAGGCTGCGCTCCAGGTACAGGTCGCCCCTGAACCAGAACAGAAAGGGCGACGGAAAAACGCAGAGCGGAGTGTGTGTGTTTGTGTCAACGCGCAGGCAGGGGGTGAACTACTTGATGTGACAGTGTGTGTGTGTGTGTGTGTGTGTGTGTGTGTGTGTGTGTGTGTGTGTGTGTGTGTGTGTGTGTGTGTGTGTGTGTGTGAAAGCACATTTAGAAATGAGGTGGAATGATCCTTATTTCTATATTTAAACGTCAAGGTGCTTGTCTGATGCCTCAGAATTAATCGCAGCAGGAACATTTAGTTATTAAAGCTTTTGATTTATTATTATGCTTATAGACAAACATTTATTTTACTCTTCTGTTTATATTTCCTTTACTTGTTTTATTCTCTCTTCTTAGTTTTCTTTTTTTTTGGCCAAGGTTTTATTATATTCCCAATTTCCAACCAAGAAACTTTTCCAATTTTCCTTGTACTCATGTAAAAATGAATGTGTGTGTGTGTGTGTGTGTGTGTGTGTGTGTGTGTGTGTGTGTGTGTGTGTGTGTGTGTGTGTGTGTGTGTGTGTGAGCGAAAGCATTTCAGCCAACAAGCTAAAACAAAATGCAAATATACTGCTAATGTTTTATTCTACCTGTGAGTAGTAATTAGTTGTAAAAGTGTATTACTACAAACAAACTTCACTTTTTCTTGAGCACTATACATAATTACAGTTACAAGTTTTGGTTTACGTGCAACATATTGATTATGTTGCATGCAAGGAGTAAAGGTGTGATTGATAAGAGACACAATGCCAAAAAATCTAGCTATAAAGGACTAAATTATAAAAAATGTAAAAGAAAGAAATTAAGTAAAAGGAGCTGAACATGCGAGGAGGAGGACTCCAGGTTCACCTCCTCGGTTCCAGGAACTCCCTTGGTCTGCTTCCAATGATTACCCCCCCAACCCTCTTTACCTCTGCAAATACCCCTTCAAACCACCCCACGACCCTCCAACCCCAAATGTTCTGGCAACTCCTTTAATAGCCCCCATCACCCCTTCTTCCTCTCAGCCACTCACCCCACCCCCCTTTCACCCATCGGCATCCCGTCCAAACTGCTGCCCTTTCAGCAAACAACTCCCCTCCTCCCTTTCTTTCTAGCGCTCTCCCCCCCTCGACTGCCATAAATGCCCCCAGGACTGTGGTCCTTTCAGTTATTCACCTCTCCTCCAAACCCACACGTCTTTCTCCAATTCAGAGGTCTCTCTCTCTCTCTCTCTCTCTCTCTCTCTCTCTCTCTCTCTCTCCCTCCCCCCTCTTCTCTGGCTCTCTCTCCCCGGGAAGTAAAATATTCACAGCTGCTGCTGCGGTCAGGTCACACGGCCACAAGACTCTCTGAGCAAACAGAGGAGCTGTGAACGTGTGAAGCCGATGGTGTACGTTTCATTTGAGGTCCGACACAGGTCCGATAGATCCTGATGTAGTCAAAACAGAAACCGCATACTGAGCCTCGCCACATGCCTCAACAAACCAAACACTAACCAAACATACCCAAGCACAACACTAAGAAATGACATTGGCAAACGAGTTTTAGTAACATGTTGGGCACACTGGAGAAATGGGAGAAATGATGCGTGGCTCGGTGCCGCTGAACAGACTAACTCAGATGTCATTGCCGTGGATAATCAGTGTGAAACATCTGTCTTGGATAAATGCCCTGCTTTTAAAGTCAGGCCTTGTTATGCATTACGGGTAAAAGGCAAGAGCCCATTAAGTTATGTTAAAGTTGCAATAAAAAAAAAAACATCAAGCCAATCCAAGAGGTCTAAACATGATATATATGCAGTCTTGTTTCCAAGTTTCCTGAATGAACAAGTGGACAAACCTGTCTCAAATACCTGCTCCAGATTCCCATGTTCTAAGAAGGACTTAAACTGGACGTTCTACATATATAGATCTCTGAAGTTGTACCACCAAATAATAAAGAAATCTTGGCTTAGGAATGCCAGCCCTTTAACTTTATGAGGGAGGGAGATTGGGGTGGAAGGCGAGGGGGGGTCAGTGTCTTGAAAACATTTCAAAGTAATTGTACATGATACGTCGTTTACAGAACACCCAAGTAATCATATAAACAATGGACTAGATGCCCTGGGAGGATGAAAGGACATTTGAATCTCCCTCTGATGCATCATACTTACTCACGTTTTGACATAGTGTTCGGCACTGAGGAGTCCTGAGCACAAAAAGAGGGTCTAGGACCTATTTTGTCATAAACACAGCGGGCTTGACCGGCACCGGTGGACTCCATCATACTCAGAAATTACCTTACACACATACACACACACACACACACACACACACACACACACACACACACACACACACACACACACACACACACACACACAGATGGCAGAAAATTGAAGGTGATGGATGCAGCAGCCCAGGGCAGATGAAGTGTGTGTGTGTGTGTGTGTGTGTGTGTGTGTGTGTGTGTGTGTGTGTGTGTGTGTGTGTGTGTGTGTGTGTGTGTGATAACCTTGCTCTAGGTCTGATCCTGCTAAATGCTGGAACCTATCTGAACTTTACCAAAGACAAAAGTTTGAAAAACAAGGGAGAAAAAAAAATGTGAACGCAGCGCCGGGGGAAACGGCAGGACCCAGACAGCAACAACACCAGAGAGGGAGTTAAAGAAAAGAAGAGGGAAAGCGAGAGAGGAATAAAGAAAACATGACATCATAGTTAATTAGAATCAGGTGGTAAACAAGGGAGTGATATTTACGTTATACCATATGCCCTGTTCCATGTGTCTTTTTGTCTCTGGGGGGCACAGCAACAGGTTTCAGACGAGTGAGGTCAAGGAGGAGGCTTTCCCCAGCTGCTGGACCACACTGATGCACACACCGCTTTACCCAGCCGCCTCAGTCTGTCTGTCTGTCTGTCTGTGTGTGTGTGTGTGTGTGTGTGTGTGTGTGTGTGTGTGTGTGTGTGTGTGTGTGTGTGTGTGTGTGTGTTGTGAGAGAGAGAGAGAGAGAGAGAGAGAGCCTGCGTGCGTGTCGGCGGCCTATTCTAAAGCCTGTTTTGTCTTTATTGTTATCACACAAAAGACAGTGTTTATCCTGCAGGAAGCCATGTTTGCCATGTGTACTTGAAGGAGGAGAGGGTTTTGCAGCGAGAAAATGAAAACCACTGAACTAATCAACCAGATTGTCTGCTGGGATTCTTCCAAAGAAATCTAATTTTTTACAGATTCCTGATTCACGTCTTGGTTTTTAAGAGTACTCCACCGACTTACTCACAGTTTGTTATAGACTCTGATTACTTAGATATAGACGATTATTATTAGAATATTTTACCATAAAAGATCATTCTTGAAATAGTAATAAATGACCTACTTACTAGCGCTGAAGCTTTCAACCACGATGGTGTTTACTCCATCCAGTCAAACTGAGTAAAAGATACGTTTGAAAGCTTCAGAAAAAGCTTGTAAATGGACCAAAAATTAAGATTATTTTATCAACCCTGTTATTTCAGATGTCAAGAATCAGCTTTTTAACTCAAATGAAAATAGTATAGCATTGTTACCTTATCTTTTGTCTCCTATCTTTTAATTCCCAGGACTTTTCATGGTAATATAAAATGAATACAGTGGATCAGTTTCTGGGGTCAACTGATTGAGGCATTTCCTTGAATATTTAGTTTATTTATTTATGTATTTATTTCTATCTCTTTACTGTGTATGTACAATATGAACAACCAATAATTGACCCAAAAAAAGAAAAGATTCAACATCAGTCAAACAACTTAAAGACAAATATATTTTTTATATTTATTCAGGTTTAAATGATAAGTATTCAATAAGAGAAGCATAAATGGTAAAAAGATGGTGTTTTTGTTCTTTTTCGTTAAATATTACATAAAATAAATAAATTTAAAGAAAACATATGATAGTGTTAGACTTGCTGTTGTGATGATGCTTCTTGACTCTTCACTCTTTCTCATCCTTTTCTTTTCCTGCTTGTCTTGTTTTGTCTCCTCTTTTTCTACCAGATTTCTGTCAGCGTTCTATCCATACTTCCTCTTCTTGCCTTTTTCTTTTCCTCTCTTACTTATTCTGTCATTTTATTTCTTCCCTGTCAAGCGCTTTACATGTACACAAATCTAGAAATGTGAGTTACTAATCACATTTTGGCACAGAAGTCATTTCTTTTCATATTTTCTACTGTGCCAATGTACTTGATAACTTAAAACAGAAAATAATATATACATTGTAAGGCAATATATCTTATTTCTTTCTTTAAAAATAGAAATGTCTTTATCCAACAGAGATAAACATGTCCATAGGTTTCCATTCCGTCCCTCCTCAGTGTATCATTCAGATCTGATTCAGATCTGTCCAATGTAGCCGTCACTGTAACTCCCAAAAAGTCGAATACCCTGCATTGTGCAGAGCTCTCTCGTGGCTGATATGTCCAATCACCGTGGTTGTACCACAATGGGCAGGAAGTGAGTGGCAGTGTTTTTCCTACGTGTCTTCTTCCCCCTCATCGGCTTGCCGTTGGCGTTCAGTCCCACAAACATGTGCTTTTTCTTGTTGCGCCACTCTGCGGAAGCGTAGGTGTTGTACTTGTTCTCCTCGATGCGTTCAATCAGACGGCAGTCCGGACCAAAGTCCCTCTGAAGGGGAGAGACAAGGAGTGTAAATGTCAGATTGTAAGACATGAAACCATTAGTTTTATTAACGCTAATTCCAGTTTCTAGTCTTTTTTGTATTTATCTTGTATGACAGAAGACTTCATATCTTTGGGTTTTGGACTGTTGATTGAACAAAACAAAAAAAGTCTCACTGTTTCATAGAAGTGATCAGTTATTCTCAATAAGCATTTGTTGAAGCCTAATGCTTTTGAGAGCAGATTCATGTTGTGAAAATGCGTACATTTCAGAATTTGCTGCGGTAGATGAGCGGATTTTACATGATCATATTTAATTCATCTCAAATCAGATGTCTCTTATAATGCACAGCTGTGGTTGCTCAGGCTACTTGCTGTGTCATTTATTAACCCCACAATTTAATGGAGCCTAGTCATGATCTTTGTCCCATCCAATTTGTATTCTCCTTATTCATCAACTGATATTTTACTTCTTATTATAGCATGGACCAACACATGTCAGTCATTGCTGTACAATCCCCAGTGTAATCAAGCTGATTGTTAAAATTGGACATGTAACTCAAATTGTTGGAGATGATGTTTGAGTGTCAGTGGAGGGGGTGATGGGGTAGGGGGTGTTGTAAGGGATGGGGGAGAGAAGTTAGCATGAGATGTGACGTCTCAAAGGTTTTGGCTCCATGCCAGCCGTGTTCGTGGCCTACGCCGCCGTAGTGACCACCTACTGATAAATCAAGAGAAAATGATCTGAGAGAGTTACATTTGTCAGTTTACTGGAAGCTGCACTTGCGCTTAAGGCTAAAAACAGTCGCTAAAACAGAAAGTTCACTGGAGTTTGTTCACGAGCAAAAATGTACTCACCCCACACGCACACGCACAATATAACTCTCCGTATCTACCCACAGCTGTTTAAATTGGTTCCAGGAGTAAAGCTGAATGTTCACAAAGCAAAAGGAGGATAATGTACATACAATGTGCAGCTTTTAAATGTATGCTGGTGCTCAGTAGCCAAGCAGTGTGTGTGTGTGTGTGTGTGTGTGTGTGTGTGTGTGTGTGTGTGTGTGTGTGTGTGTGTGTGTGTGCGTGCGCGCTGGCTGCCTTTGAATTAAACGGATCGTAAAAGCGAATAAAAAATGAAACTCATCATAAGTGATGGCAATAAATTGTGAAAAATAATAATGTCTGCACCGTTTTATTCACTGGCCAGATCTTAAAAAGTCAATCTCTACATTTAATAGAGAAATAACTGCTGAACATGATTCATTTTGCAGAGACCACACAGTGAATTTATGGAACAAAATTGAATAACGGTAAAACTTAAAGGCCATCATAATCCTCTGTGTTCCTTGCGTGTATTGATCTGCCGACGTAATGAAACAATGATTCCATTTGATTACCACCGGATAAAGAAGTCACTGTGTAAACCCATCAAGTGTAATCGAGCGCCAGCCCTTCACCGCCGTGCTACTATGGCTTGTGTTGCACCGAGCAGAAGACGTCATGGGAATTCAGTTTCAGGCCATGCAACAGAATGCCTCTCTGTCTCATTCTCCCGTGTGTCATTTCATCTGTGTTGTGGCTCCCAGAGAGACACGCTGAAAGTTGGGTCTTTCAAAGTAAGCGAAAGAGAAAAAAACGAGGGAGAGAATGAGATAAAGAAAAGGAGGGAGAGGGAGAAAACAGATGAAACAAGGGGCTGCTCTCCCCACAGGGACTGAAGCAGAATTGAGAAACTGAAGGATTGTGTTTCCTGTTTCTGAATGGAGTGGAGTGGAGAAGAGAGGTAGCAGGGATCAGAGCTCATTGACTAACTGTGGTTCCTATTTCTAGAATAGAGAGTCTTGTCCATTGTTTTAAAAGGCTTTCAGGAAAAGTCAAAGCTGCAGGGTCACCAGTTTAAGGAGGAAAGTATCTTTGCGTGGCATTCTTTCAATAAAATTCTCATTGACATTCATGAGACGGCATACGTGTTGGACACTAAGCACAATGAGTAATGGATATCCTACATAAAAATGGGAAGATCACAGTAAAACGGTACTGAAACAGCTACTCACCGCTCCGTATAGCTCTCCCTTCTTGCTGATTGCCAGGTAGTAGTTGCTGCTGAGGCCCCTGATGGCCACGACTCCCACATCCACTGACTTGATCTCCAACATACCTGGTGTGGTGGGGATAGATACACGGACGTTTCAACACTTTGTGTGGCTTGGTGATCAGATATTGTTCTGATTCTTTTTGTTCTGCTGATTCTAAGTGATATTAACCAGCGGAAGCTTTTGAAAAGTTAAAAGCTTCAAATGTAGCTCAAGAAATGAGGTATCCAATGAATCCACTGTCCAAATTGATGTCAAATGTGTTTATTTTTTGTCTGTCAACTATTCGATTAATTGGTTAAACCCTTCGGCACTAGTGCTGCAGTTTTTCCCGTTTTTCGCAAGTCTTCACATTGTTACCAAGAACATCTGAATAATCATTGGAGAGATTAACTGAAACACCACAAAAATTAGGTATTTGACAGTATTAGCATCAGTTGGAAATGTCAACAGGGCATTTTGGAATATGAGCTTTCAGGCCAGCAAGCATCACTCTTAATTATGTTCTATAATTCTGCAAAATAGCTTAAAAATACTGCAGGAGAAACCTGAATCATCTTAGTTTCCTTCGCACAAGTGAACCCCAGTCTGGTCTCCCCCTCTCAGTCAGACCTCAGACCGGCCCTCTTGCCCCCTGTTCATTTGCTGGCAAGCTTGTGGGCTGCATGCCCTGGGACCGAGGTGTAAGCCAGGAAAAAACATTTCTCCGTCCTATGTTTGTTTTTCTGACCAGGGGAGCTAAGGCAGGCAGGCCGGCACACGGACAGGACGGAGAGAGGCTTCTGGCTGCCAGACTGGCAAGAGGTCAAGGCGGCCATATCAGTTTTCAAGCCTGGAACAATTACTGGTTTAAGCTGTGGTCGCCGGCCCTTTCTTCTCTCGTCCTCAAGCCAGTTACACCAAGCCGTAAAACTATCAGGGGTTTGAGAGGATTAGCTAAAGGGGCCAGTAGGAAGTGGAGCCTGGATGCAGGAATAGTTGGATGAAGTGAGAAACAGGGACAATCTAGAGAGCATCTCTTTAGAGGTGTATTATTGTCATGTGACAGTATTAAACAGCTTCTTCTTTGAGTTGTGTTATGGAAAAGCTTACACCATGCTGGACTTCTAAAGATCAATTGAATCTGTATATTGCTTCTTTAAAGTGTGAAGTGGCTGGATATACAGTAGTAGTAGGGTTACTATAAAAGATTGAAGATGGGCTCAGCTTCTGGCAAAAATGATTGTTTTTAAGTATGATTTCTTTCTCGATATGCATATTTGCATATTTGCACATTTTCTCCACTTTTGGAGTAAGGCAGTTCATAAGTCCTTGAAGAATCAATGACCAGAAGCAAATAACAATACATATAGTATAAGATGAAGGGTTAAGATCAAGCTAATGTCTCTAAAATGTCCTAAAACCAGTCTTCTTATAAGCCCCCTGCCCTCATGGCCCTTCTCTCGTCCACAGACCGGGATTTGCAACATCATTCAGCCCTGGTGTGAATGTATGATTGGCAGAGAGATGAAGGGATGAAGGTTGAGGAGAAGTTGTAGCTTTAAATGGAGAAAGCTGCCCTAAAACTGCTGTGTTTTACAGCTATAAGTCTGAATTCTGAACCTCTATATGTTAAGATGTATTTTTTTTTCTCTTACTGCATTAATATATTGCTACCTAACTGTGCCACTGTTGTCTCCTCTTGTCTTCATATTGCTTTGCAAAACAACGAGAGACCACCGTTTTGCACTTAATGAACTTGATGTTTTGCAGTTTGAAGTAATTTTCTCTTGTTTGTGTGTTTCTGTTGTTGCAAATTGTTCTTGGCCTTGTTTCTTTTTGTTAAAAGTAATCCTTGGCATTAATCTATACCCACGGTTCCTTTTATTTGGTCAATAAAGGCTTGTTAAACCTCTAAACTTCAAGTCGATTTTTAAAGCTCACAGGCTCGTTATGTTAAGCCCATTACTCACAACACTTATCTATCAGGTTCAAAATGTTCCATCTTGCCACACACACACATTTCTCAGCTGTGATCCGTCAGAATATGATCTGTCGGTGCTGCGCTAAAAGCAGCTCCACCTGTTCAAACCCTTTTCCCTCCTCCCATTTGATGTGGTTTGTCGAAAAACTAAAGCACCGGGCTCTTTTATGGCCCCTTTACCAGAAGCAGCCGGTCTGCCTGCAAGTTAAAAGGCCCGGCTGCAACAAAAGGGTTAGATTGCAACAACAAAGTTTATGGTGAGGAGAAATACAGGACCCGAGCTTGCGCACACACACACGCACACACACACCGAATGTATCGAGCTCTGGCGCTAGACCTCTCCCTCTCTCTAGTCACTGGAGATCAGACAATCGTACTCATGACTTTATGTTTTTAAGTGCAGAGAACAAAAGTTGTATAACCCATCAGTGAAAGCACGAACAGCACGGGGTTCACTTTAATATAAAAGGCATGGCCATTTTCCGCTATCGACATTTTTGAAAGAAACTGCCAAGGGCAAACACCTGTGTGTGTAACAGGGCAACACGACAACTTTCATGAACACAAGCCAAAGAGTCTTTACCAGCCAAACCCAAACTCTCACACTAAACGGAGCTACGAGTACAAATAAACACAACCTGGCCTTCTGACAGTAAGGAGCTGTTCATTAATCGCTTCATGAAGATCCCCATGTTTAATAACTCTAATGTGACCCTGTCAAAACCATTAACATCAATGGATATCTTCCTTTGTAATACAAAACAGACACACAAAAGATGTTTTATTTATTGTATTGCTCACAGGAGAGGTATGACACCAGCAGATTATGACTGTGATGTTAAATCCACATTTCAGACTTTAACCATCACCTTCTATATTCCATTATTTCGGTCTTCTCGTTAGCGCTCCTTCAGACCTCATCACTCTTTCCCACGAAATATCAAAATTTAAACCTGAGATGAGTTGACGTAAGGCACAAGTAGCTTGTCTGAGTAGCCTACAGTTATTTGTTTAATGCTCGACTGAGAGAGTATAACTTTGGTTTGAAATGAAATTCACTTGTTTTTGAGAAGGAAAACATGTTTAAAGAGTGGTTTGGGGGTTTTCGTGCCTTTCTTAGAGAGTCAACATGACAGGAAACTAGGGAAGAGAACCGTAATAACCGTGAGTAATATTTATGTCATATTTGTATTTGTGCAATATATTCTTGGCTGGTCCATCTAATCTATAGTCAACTATACTGCAGTTGCTCCATGTATTTAGTGATCTGTTACATTATTTAATCTTTGTAGGTAACTTTTTGATTATAATATACTTAAAGTAACTCCAAAAGTTTAACGTTCTCTCTGACGCTTTTGCCCTGAGAAGAAAACACATTTAAGAGTAACCTTCCCGTCCAAGGTAAGATGCATTGTAACCGTTGTGATAAATTCACTGCTCCGAATAGCAGCTCGGGGCTCTCATACGTAACATGGTCCGAGATCCACATACACACACAAACAGGAACACACACACACACATAGTGCGGAGTTCCTGTCGACCCTTGCCCGCCCCCCGTCAGAAACACTGTCGCTGAGACTCCAGCTGAACCTAAAGGTTAAGGGAGGTTATGAAAATGTTCCCACTGTTTATGCAGGGACTTTTTTTGGAAGATTATACCGCCGTTGTTCACAATATGAACTCGACACGGTGACCAGCTGTGAGTGGTCTCACGCGGTATTGTGAAGAATCAGACTAGTGTCTGTCATGAACTCTCCTCAGCGAGAAGAAAGGAAATGGTTTGGTTCTTTTATCCTGGGTCCAACATACTAGTTGGGATGAACCCCTGACCTTCCTGTGGTTTTCTGCAGCAACGTATTATCTCACTCTTTTTTAGATGTGAAATCCAAATGTGTCATCTAAGGAACAACAGAATGACTAATGATGTCTCGTATTCATCGTGACATGATTTTACATCCATGCAACCGCTACACACTAAAAAGGAGAGAAAATTCATAACAATGGCAGTAAAAAAAATGAAAGATACAATAGAAGAATAAAGAAATTCAGAAAGGGGAAGAAAAATAATGGACCACCAAATCCGATATCAGTAAAAAAATATTAAACTAGTCTGCTGTATTTGGGTTATAAATACAAAACAAACATAAAGGGCCTCTGCTGTGTTTCAGCAAACCCATGTTTTTTACAGGATTTCTTCTTCTTTTTTTACAGTTTGCTCAGTGAGTGCTGGTGAAGATATCGTGTTGGGAGTAAAACTGCTTTATATTATGTGTTTTGAGGAACGTTGAGGTATTGGTTTAGAATGATGTGGTTGACAACAGTATCATCCTGCGCTAAGTGGCCACATCAAAGCCGGCCTGGCCGACGGTTATGACCGAAGATTAGAAAACACTAAAAACCTAACCACCTGAGATATTGTGATTCCTTTCACTCAGTTGACTTTGTAACTTGTGCCAGTTTCTGTCTAAATAATTCACAGGCCTGTCACGACGGGAGATATGTTTTCAGACAAAGTGTTGTGACGGTCGTCTGCATTTCACACATTTTACATTTACAGTTCAGCTGCCAGTGAGATGTTGCCCGACTGTTGTGGTTGGAGTTGATGAAGTTGGACTTTCAGCTGTAGAAATCGTGGTATTTTACACCACAGATATAATAAATACATACACATGCACAAATACTAGTCTGTTTGTCACATGCGTCTTTCTGTCTCAGTATTGTTACTGTCTTTGTCTCTCGTCTCACGCGCATTTATGTTCGTTCATACACACACACACACACACACACACACACACACACACACACACCCACGAATACAGGGTAATTAGCTGGCATTCCTGGCTGCTCTGTTTAAACGGCCAGGTTGTCCATATGCCCCTCTGGACTCAGCTCTACCTTTGATGAATCCATTAAGAGCCTCACTTTCATGCAGAGCGTGTGTGTGTGTGTGTGTGTGTGTGTGTGTGTAGCAGGGCTAGGGGTGAGTGAGAGAGTAACATGAGGGGGGTTTGTGTGTGGGGGAGAGGGGGGTTCTTGAAGCATATGGTGTCTATATGGCAGCAGCCCTGGATGTTATCTGTCACAGGTGCTATTCTTCACCTCCCGCTGCTTTACTAGCCATGACTTCTGCCTTCACAGGCAGACACCAAAATGACACTTTCAGTACAAGGCTTCCTGTGGATTGGAGAAAGTCTGATGAAAATATATTACAATGCAATTAAGGGTCATTGATTTTGGTTTTCTAAAAGCAGTTTGTAAAGGACTTAGGCTTCAACTAACGGTTTTATTTTAATTTTAAATTAAGGTAACGATATTTGTTTTTAATAATTGCCCAGTGTATAAAATTTCCATCACAATTTCTTTGATCTCAAGGTGGCATCTTCTAATGTTGTTGCGTCCCACTTACAAAACACTGGATATTAAGTTTAGAGACAGAGAGTTGTTCTCCTTCCTGCTACAAGAGGTCACTGTTCAGCCCAGATCACAGTATTAAGGGTTATGAATCTCTGATTATACTGAAGATGAAGTAATTAAACAATACAATGTTTCCACTGCATTTTTCTTTTCTTTTTACACTGATGTTAGTGTTTTTTTCTTCTTTTTCTTCACAATTAAATCCTTTCTAGAACAAAGTGGTACCGGCTTCAATTTACAACATTAAGCCAGAGAGAAAAGAGGTGCTCAAAGTGGCAAATACTGCAAATTTAGATTTTTAACTGGAAATAATGATAACAAAGTTCCCATCATTGTTTACTCCAAAGTGAATATTGCTGTGATTCTGCTTTGCAGTTTGTTGCCAAATGTAATTTGTACATTTTGATTTGTTAGGACAGCAGTGAGATGAGCCAGAAACTGAGCTGAATGAGCAATATGTTTGCATTCATACAGCAACCGCCTCTCCATATGGATAATATGGACCCAGTGGGCTGCATGTAAAACCTCAAGGATATCACTCTGCACTCCCAGATGCTTCCAACACTTTCACACAACTTCCAAATAAACGTATTTATACAGTACATGTTTGCTCCTTTAGCACAAACCAGCTACATGGAAGTGATGGTTCACACTAAATCCTGATAGATGTTTAGACGTGTGGCTGTTTCCTGAGAGAACTTTTGTAAGTCATACTATCTCCCCCTGTTCCTCTTTCATTCTCTTCCTACCTCAAATATATTGATGTATTGTACTCGGCAAGAATCCTTCACATAACACAAACAGTGAAAATGGTCGTCCATCAAAACAAAGTCCAATTTAAGATTCTTTGTGGATAGTAATCCACTCTTGATGTTTGGAACTATTTTCTCTTCAGAGAACCGAAGCGCTCCAAAGCGGCAGAAGATCTTACGGAGACATGATTTGCGGCTGAAAGACTTTTGTTTAAGGTGGTGCCTGACTGGTTTGTGGCAGCGCCGCATTGGTCTGCCTTCAGAAATCTGGCTCTTATTTCAGTTGTGTTGGAGCTGACACATGAATGGACAGGATATATTTCCCATCATCGCTTTTATGGGAAAATATCAAGCAGTGATGATAGGAAATATGTAAACAGTGATATTTTCTTCAGCGACTCTGGGAAAAAAATACTGGCTTTAAAAAGTATAACAACTGCACTTTTCCATAATGTAGAAATATCTTAACCAACACAAACTTGTATTTACTGTGGAGAGATGTTTTGATAATTGTAAGCACTGCATGTTTCTTTCAAATACATCCAACGCATGAACACACACATGCTCTGTAAATTACCTTGGTCGGGTGGTTAGGTCACAGGGTCAAAAGGCATCTGGATCTCTGGACCTTCACATTCACCCCCGTGTGGGAGACGGAAAATAATGCTTTCATAATGGTAATTGTTTTTTTCTTATTCTCTCTTAGCCATGAATGGTTTTTAAATAATAGTTATTTATTGTAGATTTTTTTTTTAATTACTTCTGGATGAAAATATAGCATTTGACCGAAACATGACGTTTTAGTCATTCAAGTCAAAATCAGAAATGGGCACTGTTTTTACAAATGAATGTTTTGTCTGACAACTCTCTTGTTATTTCTACACAACCACATTTAGACTATCACTATATTGTTGCAATAAGGAGAAGAAAATGCCAAACGCTAATGACTATCTTGCCACAATAAAGGGGAAAATTATTTGCGTAACAACTCATATTGGAGCCTTTGAAACTTTCCAGTCTCCTACGATGTCTAATTTTTATTAAAGGCCCACAAGTTGTACATTTTCAAACTAGATAAATTCAGCAATGCTTAGTCTCTAAAGAGTCTTGGCTCTTTAGATATTGACGGCCTGATTTCTGTGACTTTACCCAGGAGTCCAAGATGATGCAATACTTTGTTATGAGTTAACGGCTTATTAATCCGTCTTTCTCAAAAGTCTACAACAGTGTTATTAATGCATTGGCTTGGTTTCATTATAGTAAAATAGCATTGCTAGTATGTAATATTGAATCAATATTATGTAATGTTTCTGCAGGACTCCTTGATTCCAGTAAAAGGAGTCACGACTCAGAATGATTTGATCCAGACTCCCGCTGCATTCTAGATAATAACAAAACCTCATCATGCAGTGTGGCATTTGAAAATGAATTGATGATTTGTTCGCCCATACGTGCAGATTGCTGCTCATAAGATGTTATGAGGTTCTAAGTAGCAGAGCCTAATTCCACTCGTTACCTTGAATGGTTTTCCATGATTTTTGTTTACAGCCCATCAGGAGCGCTTCCTATGTGTTTCAGACATAAGCACAATGAATGTTGGAGTAGTGGAGGATCAGACGAAGTGTGCATGCAGTTTATGTTTATTATAAGTTTTCAGAGAACAGCTGAAGTGAATTGTTGATGTTAAACATGGAGTACTCGATGATAGGTTCAGTGTTTCCTGAACAAGCTTGTGCGGCGACGTTTGGCACCACTTTTATTTACGGCTGTTGCAAAGAAGAGTCCATGAAGATGTCAAAGGTACTTTGAATGAAACGCAATGCTGACACTAAACTCTGGTGCATCCAGGACCTCCTCATAACTCTCTTTTATGGGCCACACGGTTACCTTTTCCCATGAGAACCCTAAACACGCTCATCAAGCAGACAGCCGGGAGAGCCGGCAGCCAAATGAAGACGCACAGAAACTGAAAAGGGGGAAAAAGGCTGGGACTCATTTTGAGACGGTCAGAAGGACAAGCACTTGATACGGTTTTGTTTCGCATTAATCATTCTGAGTCATTGGAGGTTTATGAATGCGGAGGAGGAATATTAAGAAGTGATTGTGGTTTGGAAGATCAGAGGACACACATTTACATTCTTCATGTTTTAAAGAGAAAGAGAGACACATAATCATAAAATCTCTTGGTGTTTTTTCGTTTCCCGTGATATTGACCGTAACTGCAGAAATCCCCATTTCACAGGGGGATTTATATTGAGTCCCTAATAATCACATTTTATCAAAGCAAGTAGAACAATCTGCCAGTGTGTTGAAATCATTTTAACATTTCCAATTCAAATGGACTTTTTCCATGAAGTTTCGAAAATCAAGTGTAGTTTTCTTTAATTCCAGTGCAGTGATCTGACTTATTGTGTCTTCTTACTGACAGTCACAAGCACTTCTTAAAATGTATTATATCAAAGGGACAAAACTTTTTAGACTCAATTACAGACCAAATGTATTTGTATGATGGAGAACATGCACTGTCAGGATCAATTTGGATCTTAAGCTATAATTGGAAATAGAAATGTAGCATAGTCTTGCACACAGCATGTGGAATTTGCATCCCACCCCCACACGCACATAACTAACAGTGGCAGAGTAACAGAACGGCCAGAAGTGATGCACTATGTGTAGCGTTGACCTTAGCATTAACAAAGCTTCCTGACTTGGGTCAATAGCTGGAGGTCAAACTAGAGGCGGCAGACTTGTGTAATTAGCCTGGACACGGCGAAGCTGCACTAAATCAGAATAATGTTAGGTGTATTAGACTCTCCATGAATCATGGTGCTTTCGATTGCTTCGTGTCAGTGGGTGATGTGTCTTCCGTGTTTAATGTTAACAATAAGTACGGTATGTGTGGCAGCTTTTACAATCCCGCTGGCCGCAGTGAGAATCAAAGCTCCAACTTTAGTCAAGTTGGCACCATTCAGTTCTAATTGAGCTACGCACGACCACAAGTCTGAGGTCCAACTGCAAACACATGTCCATTTGTTTTATTGCTTTATGTGTTTGTTTGTAAACAAGATGTGACAGTCTGTGGACGATATTGCGGGAAGAAAATAAGGACAGTTGTGTTGCGTATGGTCAGCGGCAGAATCAATGCTAATCACTTGAGGCTTGGACTAGATTTCAATATTCAAACTAGGAGTGCCTTATTTTGAAGGCCTTATTGGGTGAGATGGATATAAGGACATTGATCAGATCAGCACAAAAAGACAAACAGTGACATGCACCAGTGAGCACACATTCACAATGCAGGCCCTAAACCCTGAATGATGTAGTGCCCTGAGCTCTGACATGATGATTAGAAAGGCTCGGCTGTGGAGGACAGCCTCGACCCCGGAGCTGGAGCTGAAACTTCTTCATCACCTCTGACACCATCTAATGACACTCATTTGCAATCTGACCTCTTGAACATTACCAGACTACAAGACCATGATAACAACAATAACAACTGCCCCCTTGCCAGCGTTCAATTTGATGCTTTCCTAAGGGAGTAATCCAGTTTTGACAAATAAGATCTTGGGTCAACTAATAGATGTGCAACCCTTAAATTTGCTAAGAAACATTAGAGCAATGTTTTTACACTCTGTCATGTAGGTATATTATATGATATTGTGTGTTATATGTAAAAGATCTTTGTAATATTTCAAAAGAGCCATGTGTGCTTAAAGAGCACGTAAAGGCCAGAAAACTGCATCAAAGACTTCATTTGTCTTTTCGTCTTTAAAGCAGTTGTTTTGGTTCTGTCGGCTGTAAAACTCATTATAAAGTATAAACTAAACATTTTATAACCTGTTGCATATGCACACTAAGTGAATTTAAACTTCTGAGCAGGAATGATCAGGCAAAAACATGATCATCAATTACCCCATCCATGTTTGCAGTTAGGGGAGGAGGATTTAATTCTGTTCTGTTTGGTTTAGTTTGAAAGTACAATTTGTTCTCTACGGATTTTAGAGCACATGCATGGTAGCACGAGGTGGCGAATAAGCATACAAACTGCTGTACATGCAAACTTGTGCACGGATTCAAAATACTAATAAATAATAGTATCCACTAAATGTACAAAGACAGAATATGACCTGAAAGGTTCGGCCTATGACCATATAGGCCTCATATTGAAGATTGCCCCTTTCCTTTAGAAAGTTTTTACCTGCTTCCCACCACAATCAAGTGGCAAGAGCTGTTGAAAGTGATGGATGGTGCTTCTAATGCCATGACCTGATGCCATTATAGTTAGTGACACGTTGCACCCTAATGGTTGAGCTGTTTATGTGCATGTGTGTGCACATGTGCATGCGTGTGTCAGAGAGGACTGCAGGCAAGGGGAGGGAGGAAGAGACGCTAATTGAAATTCCTTCAGCCATGTCTGGCAGAGCCTTGGTGTCTGAGTGGCACACACACACACACACACACACACACACACACACACACACAAACACACACACACACACACACACACACACACACACACACATTCACACTGGCCCTAATAAAAGTGGGCTTTGCCATATGGAGGCCATGTGCAAGACTGGCCTCTCTGTGCTCAAGTGTGTGTGCTCTTAGCAGGAGAGGCTTGTACAGCACCACAGACCCACAGACAGATGCATACAAACCTATGACATGTGTATGAAGCTGCGCGAGTGATACAGATCCATTTATAACGATCACGGTCACACACACACACACACACACACACACTTCCAGACACATACAGTAGACGTAATGCAGCATGAGCCTGTTGTATAATCTTACATAAATTGCGTTTTGGATGTCACACATCTAGTTCAGTGAGCTGGCAGGGAAACTCTGGGCAGGTAAATGTGGGAGTAATGTTCTGTTCTCCCTCAACAACTACTGTCAATGTGCCCTGAGGCCATGCAGCTATTCTGAGCTGCTCAGAGACCAGAAGACTGTGGCAGTGCTGGAGAACTTCCAGATGTGTTTAACTAGAAGATGAAGCTGTGGACTACAGAATGATAACAGCTGATTTTCTGTTCTGGATCAGTCATAAATGAATATGATGGCCCTTACAAGTCGTTAAAAGTATTTATATTTGCTGGTGTATGGATGCAATGCTCTCTTGCTACCATATAGCTATTATGGTGTTTAAGTAGCTGAATGCAAAGTTTTTTACCATAATTGTATGTTGTAATATGATTCTTAACATTCATCTTCAGTCCTATTATCTTACAAGAGATGCTGCATTTTGCATTTGCAAGGAACCAGTGGAGTTTCTTAGTGTACCACAGTGGAGGACTACGAGCTGGGAGTCTTTCCAAAGTGAAAGAGAGGAACTGTAACTGTGAATGTGAGACTAAGTGGTGCTGACAAAAGAGCATGTGTGCTCAGTGACCCTTCTCAAGATACATAAAGGTTAAAATCATATTTCACAGCCCCCAAAATGTACAACCATAAAAAGGAGATGGAATCGCATAGTTAATACTTTACATCTGAGTCCTTATACCTCATACTTAGCATATGCCCACCCCTATTATAGCCGCAGCACAATGGCAGCGGGGAGTAAGTGTACTTGTCATTCTCCCCATGGGTTTGGTGTGTTTTAGATATTTCCTCAAAGAAGAAAAACTTTCTCTGGGCAGTTTGTAATTGGTTCCAGTGGATCATCTCTCTTTTTTTTTTGTATCTTCCTTGCTTACTCATTTAGTTTTTTTTCCTTTCCCACTCTCATGCTCCCCCTTCCCTTTCTCTCTGGCCTGCCTCTACATGGTGAGAAGGCTGAAAAGCACGCAGCTCTGTTATTTGTTCCTTTTCCCAATCACCTGTCTTAATGTGCGCGGTTTCCCAGGGTGGATAACCAGAAACAACTCTCTTCCCTGTTAAACACACAACACGCAGGGGGTGAAAACCAGTCCATAATTTGGCAGAGTGTTCTCTTTGACAGAAAAGGGCAAACGTTGAACAGCAAAATCTTAACGTGGACTTCCCTTTGCGCTCTTCGATTTTTAGTGCAACAAAAAGGTTGAAGGGGAAATGAAATGGCTAAATATCCAGCAGAAGCTTCAAAACAATCCCAGATGGCCTTCTAAGTCTCACATGTTGCTATTTCCATGCAATACTGCTTAAAAAGATAAGAACCACTCAAACACATTCATAAATGTAACAAAGTTGACTTACTGTATGGATCATCCTCACTTTTGGTGCCATTAACTTTTCCCTTCTTGTCGATGCGAAGGAAGAATTTCTGGAAGGAGAACAGTTTCCTCCTGCGCACGTCTCCTTGCAGATGGTTGTAGCTGCTCCGCACGTGGCGCCCGACGACCGTCGCAGAGGACGATGACACGTTGGTCGCCCTTGGCAACCTCGCGGAGGATGCGTGCAGCGGTGCGGGTGACGAGGATAAGACGTGACGGGGAGCCCCTCGGGGTGCATTGTGGTTCTTCTCAGAGTCTCGTGATGAAGCGGACAGCGGTGAGGATGAGCAGGGTCCGAGCAGGAGAAGCAGGATGAGGAAGATGAAGGAGAGGAGGAGTGAAGGAGGTCTGTAGCAGCTGGGGCAGGTGGAGAACCAGGCGACCGGTGCACCTTGTGTCACTGTCCATCTACACATGGTAGAGGAGCTGAGAGAGCTGTGGAGGTGCTCAGGGGCTGGGGCATGCTGAGCTGGGTGCAGGGAGAGGGAGCGAGAGCGGGAGGAACTCCCCCTGCCTGACCGACTACACCTCCTCTGTCTGGGGGCCCGCAACCTCACTGGGACCAGAGGTGTTAGAATGGCTGACTGCAGTAAACGTGATGTAGCGCTATCAGGAATGATGATGGCGATGCAGCTGCTTGTGGCGGTGAAGCCTGCTGGGTTGTGTCCGACTCTGCTGTAGTCCCCGGTGCTGTTTATTCCTCAGTAGTGCCGCAGGAATGCGTCAACATCCATAACTCAGATCACCTCGCAATGGGAACAACTGGGGGTTTGCCCCAAAGACCTCTCACCACCTCCTCCCTCTCCTCCCAAAGACGGCTGCTTTTTGCTCCTGGTTGATCTCTCACACCGACGCGCACACTCAAAAATCCTTTTTTTTTTTAAGTTTCAATGTACACCTACACGTTCACATCCAAAGACAAAAACACCCAGTCCATTCATATACTCTGCTAAAATCTACTCCACACACGTGTCCCAAACCACTTATCTTCTCCAGTCCAGGGAGGTGGATAACAGGAAGGCGGAGGAGGTCTGGATGAAAGATGCTAAATTACTCACTACAAATTGAATAAAAGTCAAAAAAATTTAATAAAAGAAATGATTAATGCTGCTTCTCATGAAATGTCCTAAGAAATCCACGCAAGGCGGGCCACAACAAAAAGAGTCGCAGAATCCAGACTTTGTTCTTTTCTTCTCTTCTTTTCTCTCTTTGTTTCTCTGGGTTTGTCGGAGCTGGTCTGAAGTTACTTGAGTGTAACTGATCCCGGGAGCTCTCGTCTTTCTCCCCTCTCTTGTTGTGCGTCTTGTCAGTGAGCTGAGCTCCCTATCTGTCCTCTGTCCTCATGGAGTTTGAGCGCTGGAGCAGTGTGCTGCCTCTCTTCTTTCCTCCTGTGTGTGGCTCTCTCGCTCATTTGGCCCCCTCCCTCTTTCCTTTGCCTCTCTCTCTCTCCTATCTCTACAGCGGTGCGTTCTCTGGTTATCTGGAGTTTCTCTGAGGTGACTGAATCTTGTCTTTCCTTTCACCTTATTTATCTGCAGCAGTTCCCCAGATGTCATCTCTTAGTGTAATTGGATGTCTATGAAAACCACTTGGCTTTGAAGAGCTGTGTGTGTGTGTGTGTGTGTGTGTGTGTGTGTGTGTGTGTGTGTGTGTGTGTGTGTGTGTGTGTGTGTGTGTGAGTGTGTGTGTGTGTGTGTGTGTGTGTGTGTGTGTGTGTGTGTGTGTGTGCATGTGTGTCTGCACATGTACCTGTGTGTGTGTGCCTGTGTGTGTACCTGTGTGTGTGTGCGTGTGTGTGTGTGTGTGTGTGTGTGTGTGTGTGTGGGAGGGGGGGTCCTGTCCCACCCCGTTTTCTATTTCCCTCCCTTTTCCTCTTTTTTTCTGTCTCCTCCCCTTCCCAGACAAAACCCCACCAGTTTAGCAGAGTAAAGTCCACAAGAAAACTATTCTCCATATCCCTCTCCTTTTGCAGTACTCTAGGTCTCCCTTTCTAATATTTCTGTCCTCTCAATTAGCATGGTTAGTATTGGTGTTTTTTGACATTTTTCAATGCTAATGATGATGAGTTTTGGTAGTTGGTAGATGATGAGTTTTGGTAGTTGCAATACCAAAATGGCACTCACTAATTTGAGAAATATGAACATGTTTCTCCACAAAACCCTTTTTTTTTTTATTTAATAATTCTGAAAATGATAAATCTAAACAATATTGAACTTCATTATAAGTTACATATCGTTGTCTGCAGTAGAGCGGCAGTAGCTCAGTCTGCCACGGCTTTGCTTTGGACCTGTTTGACTCCTTGGATACCAAAACTACTCACTGGGTGCCGTATAGCTACCCACTGCTCCAAAGGGTTAGATACTGATGGTCATTTTCATTGTGTGCTGTGTATGTGTGACCACAAAAGTGTCTTTAAAAAAAAGTTGATTTAATTTGCATTTAGTCTCCAATAGTTTTCAGTTCATATTAATTCCTGGGGACGTTACCTAAATATATGACAGTAGTTCAAAGTTCAACCATAAATAAGAGATGAAGCAAAGCGTTACTTCAGGCATTAGCTGATTGGCGTTAGCTGCTCCATTCACGCTTCACAATCACTGGCTCATTCACAGCTCTGCGGCTACCAGCTGACTCATCATCCCATCATACTCTGCAGTGCAACCATTATTAACTTGACACCTCACACTATTACTCCCCCCACCACTCCAACCTTCATTCAGCAGAATCTTGTTGCTCCGTCAAAGGGCAAAGCCTTTTCTGCCAAATATTTGGCTTTGTAGCCATTTGCTGTGAATTCTCAGTTCATCGACATCCTGATTACGTCTTATTCTCTAATTTAAGGGATACTCATTAGTAAAATGACCTCCTGTGGTGTTTATGACGATGTTACCACCCTCATTGACACATAGTTGCCTTTGCCTGATAATGTCCAAAGTTTCCTCTTGGTTAAAATGCACAGACCAGGTTTGAGTTGAGTTAGGTTTCCCCTCAGGTATTTTGACAGATACTGTCAAGTGACTTCTTTACTTGGATCTTAATCTTAAGTTAAACATTGCTCTGTGTTTAGGTAAAAGAAGTTGTACTTACGTGTGTTGCTTTGTTTTGACTTTCAAGAATCTAGGTCTACTGTCTGGTTTCAGTATTGTTTAATTTCCTTTTCACATTGTCAGACAACAGTCATATTTCCACCCTTGCTTTCTCCTCTCATACGTTCTCAGTTATTACTGGAACATCTGACTCCGGTCCGAGGAATGCAGCAGATAGGTTTGGGTTATCACGTGCTGCTGTATTTTTCCT
The DNA here is from genome assembly GCF_910589615.1 of Taurulus bubalis. NCBI lineage: Eukaryota > Metazoa > Chordata > Actinopteri > Perciformes > Cottidae > Taurulus > Taurulus bubalis. The sequence continues at coordinate 11,059,270 of NC_136607.1, forward strand.
TCATTTAGACTCTGTGTTAATTCGTGATGTAGTAGTTTACTTCAGGATTTCCAAAATATTCCTTCTGGGGATGCACCAGCAGGACAGCAGATGTTGGATTCTCAATTATGAGGATTTCTCGTTTTTTTTTCTCTTGCTAATAAACTGAATGTCTTAGTTTTTAGCTATTTAGTATTCACCTATAGATTTCACTATTTTCTAACATTTTCTATAGCAAATGTCTCACAGAGAAAATCTGTACTATGTGTGTTCAGGTAGCAGAGAACCATGTTATGTGTCAACACCTGTGGACAAGATTCAGCACCACGGACAGCACTTTACGATGTAGTTCTTCACCATGCCGTATGTAATTGAAGATCCTCGTACATTTTCCGTAAACTTTTTTTTTTAGATTCACTGTGCTGTGAGAGGATTCACGAAGGCATATGTGTACAAACCGCCCCCAGTGGCGCTGCATTTGGGGCGATTTACTTTCCACATCGATATTCCATTCATGCTGATGCTTGACAGATAATGTAAATGTATTGCATTGATATGAAAAGCATCCTTTCATTCATTGTACGTCTCTGATACAATTAGTTGATAAATCAAGTCCATAGACAAAATTAACCGGCAACTATTTTTATAATCAACTAATCGTTTTCTAACATTTCATGGACAAAATAGTTAACTGATTAAGCAATAATTGAAATACTCATTAATCCTTAAAATGGAAATTCTTAAGATTTCAGGCCTGGTTGATTCATAATTTCTATTTGAGTAAAAACAATGGATATGTGCTGATAGTTTGGCAGTGTGGAGTCTTCTTGTTGATATGATGAGTTTCAAGTTTTCAGAATTGTATGCAAACCCAACTACAGCACTGTTTCTAGGAATTTAACACAAGCACCTGCACATGTATGAATATTGTTATACTTTAATCAGTGGGCCGATCAACAATGTATTACCTACTTTGACAATAGATAGTGACTCAACAGACATTCATTTAAATGAAAATCTTCAAGATTGCCAAGTCTTGAAAATACGTCACTTGAACTTTCTTTGGTTAAATTATACAAGTAGTAATGCATTTTTAGGTGGGTCGTGATGATAGTAATGATCACAGAAGTTCATAACTTTCGTTGTTAAAGGAAGAACTATTTATAAATTAATGGTAACTTGTGAAGCAATACAAATGGAAACTCCCAGGGAAAGAACAAAGGAGTTAAAGAGACAGAAAAATTCCAAGCAATAAAGTGAAAGTGAGAAAACCCACTTAGTCAGTAGCTCTGTAGCTACTCTGTATACACAAAACACACACTAATACACATGGACAAACACAAAAACAAATACACACAGTATGTCTCTGAGTATTCTTTTATTGCCGATTAATAATTGCTGTGTTGTAAAAGTAATCACGAATCACTATTAGACTAATTATCAGTTGCCGATCATTTACTGACTGATCTCTTCATTGCCTCGCCCCGCAGTCTTGTTGTTCTGTATAACAGTCCTAACAAGACTCAGATGTTGGAAGGCAGTCGTCCGTGAGGGAAAGAAATGTTTCGTCACACCAGAAAACTATTTGTTGGATGCAGTGAAGCACCGCATATTCGTCTTTCCCCCCTGAACTTATTTAAAAGGCTGTAGGGGCTTCCCTCTCTGGAAAAGATTGTAATTCAAACGTTGTTTGCTTTAAAATAAGTTACACATAGCTGAAAAAGATATTTTCTAACGATTACATTTTTTTTTTTTTTTATATTACATAATAGATATAATACTAATATAACTACAGTCGTAAATCTCGTATGTGGTTCACAACGCAAAAGCCGTTCCTCTCTACTGATGAATATATCAGATATGGCCACATTTCTCAAAATCTTTTTCCCCCCAACTAGGAAAGAAATGTCAATCTCATTGTCTGGTGGTTTTGGCTTAAACTGCCGTTGCAATCGAAGGCCAAACTTCAAAGTCAAGCAGAGTGGAAGTGCTGATCCTGGGTCAGCAGCAAAAGAAAATAGCTATGATCTTATTTATTCCCAAAGAGCTGCGTGGATTTCAGATCTGTAAATGTAAGCGGATTCCAGCCCAGATGAACTGACACAGGGTCCCCTCTGGCTCCGTTGGTCATGCCTTGGAAAAGTCTTGATTGCTCATGCCTAGGAGGAAAACGCCATTAGGGACCAGCAGTTCGGCTCAGTGATTCTAATTGTTTCATTGCGGTTGAGCTGGTGGCTTTGAACGCATTATGGTCCACAAACCGGCTCTGCAGAAATGTCCCTGGCAGTTAACTTTAATTACAGACACATTAAAGCACTTACAGACTAAAAGGGGGTCTTGCGATAACGTACAGATACATTACAGTTACGGTCAGCAGCTGAACAGATAATTCTCAGTGAATGCGAAACGTCAGTGACAATCTTAATAATGCAGAGCACTTTGATATGGTCTGTTTTGGACAAGCGTTTCGATTCAATGTCATGAATTAAAATGGTGCAACACAGTCCCATTAAAGCACTGTGTTGTTGTCCCTCCCAATGAGTGCATTATTTGTGTCATTCTATTGGAATGTCTTACATGCACTTGAAATGGAAACAAACTCGGATCAGCGTGTCAACTGCAGCAATAAGAGAAGCACGAGTAAACACCTCTCCCAGGCAGCCTCAGAAGGTGTGCCAGACTCCTGAACGAAGAGACACAACCTTCACATCGCATAAACAAAGATATTCTGAGACGGTGTATTAAAACAATAAGGTGGTGCTTTGGTTTAAGGGAATTTTGACTTGGAAAAAAAGGGCAAGGTTATAATCACGAACATGTCTCTCCTAAGAGCTACAAAAGACACATAAAGGCAGCACTGTCTTCACGTAATAACGTCACGGTCGTCTCGTATTGACGATCTGGTTTCTGTCATTTACAGGAACTTTTTGTTGTTTAGAAATTATGCCTCACCAAATGAGCCACACAAGTATTTTATCTTCTTACTGGGCTGATCCAGATGATTATTGGATCAACACATCACAACCAGATAATTCTTAAAAATGTTCTTGAAATCTATCTGATCCATCCGATGACACAGTGTAGGTCAGAGGACCAAAGGGTCATTACCAATGGAAACAAACGACACATAGAGCAAGCTGATGCAGGCCTGTTGTTCTTCTTCATCCACAACTAAAATCGACATTGTGAAGGATAGTTTATTTCTTAGGGCCATGAAAAGTTCGACTGCATATGAAGTCATAACAGAGCTAATTATACATTTGAAGGAAAGTGCTGCCACATTTAGTTTTTTAGGCACCAAACCTTGCGTCTGTGAAACAGATATAATCCGCTGACATCTGCCTTACAGATATATCCATACATCAACAGCACTGATGCCACAATGAGTCAAACAATCAGTCATAAACATACTTCACAGAGCACATAGGAAGTGTGTGCAGCAGGTGTTGATTCTATTAATGCTGTGGACCTCTTCGATTGGAAGTGTTGGTTTCTTCCTTTGTGTGGTTCCTCTGTAAGATCAGTATAAACCAATGGTATATCACTAATGCTGGATGTGGTTTAGGATAACACATTCCTCTCAGTCATGTATAGTTTAAATGGATGAAACTAGTCCTGGTTGGGAAGTGGGGAAGCAGTCACCACCATGTTCAAGCACAGAATGTACCCTGACCAGTTCAAAGTCTGACGTCACAAACCCTCATCGGATCTGTCTGCAGACAGTTTCATACTTAATTTGTCAACTACTGACTTGAACTACAAACTATGATTCTCCATATCAGATGGTGCCCCTTCCACCACTGAGATTACATTTTTAAATGTAATCCTAAAGTTTTGAAAAGTTGCCCAATGCTCTGCTGACAGCTTTTTATGTTAGTGCTTCTTACAAGCTGAAATAGCTTCCATATTTTAATAACGACATGGAAGTAATTACTATTGTTGCCAGAGACTTGAAAAGCTGAAATACAAACTACCACTGGAATGCCAATTATTATGATACATTTCTCATAATAACAAATTACAGGTCACCAAGGCAATAATCATTTCCATAATTTGGCTTTCTGTTCATTTATACTGGCAGCCCCCTGAGAGTCATGAAATGAACTCATTGACCCAAAGAGCTCCTTCCAAATATGAGTCATCCTCATATTATCAATTTGTAGTCTTCTTCACTATCTTTGGCTGGAAATGTCTTATTTGAAACTTGCTGAAGAGAATAATGGAGGGGAAAAAAGTCTCCTGGGGGCAATATTCTGTCCACCATGCACCGCACCAACATCAACAACTATCTCACCATGCTGCCCAGTGGAGGTGCATGGTCTTCACTGAAATATTGATGTGGGGACTGGGAGTGTTGGTTCCGAGTCAATAATGCAACAGCTGGATTAGTTCTGGTTTCAGAGAAAGCGAGCGGATGGATAAATTAATGATTATAGCTCCATCCATCCACCTCTCGGAAATAATTAAAGGCAAAAAGAGGAAACAAGAAGAAAAGAAAATTGTTGCGTTACCTTACTTTCTCCAACATCATAGAAATGAAATACCTTTTTAAAGTCAAAATGACTGATCAAAATCCAGATACTTCGGTGTTGCAGGGTTAAATTTATACGACACATTCCAGGTCTTTTGATTGTGTTGAAGTTGGGGCCTTGCAATTATTTGAAGGCATTTATAATAACATGACTTTTCTGTGCCATTTTTGTCAACGTAAATCTACACTTAAATCTGTTGAGGTCTCGGCCCAGCAATGATTTGCTACATTGCATTTAACAGACTTAAGTGAGCACCTTTAACATGACCTTAATGAAGTTTGACATTCAGCTTAAACCGACTCATCCGTCACATGCCAGACATCGACATAGCTAAAGAAAGACTAAATTAGGGTAAACAGCATGAGTCAGAAAGGAGGACTAGGGTAGGGGGTGAGGGAGAAGGAACGGGAACGAGGGGGAAACGGAGATAATTGTCTTTGATGACTGGTGTTGCGCATGGCTTTCTTGTTTATTTCACCAGGCAGGAGGTTGAAAGCAAAGTAGGACTGTGACCAATCAGTGGTTGTCATTAAAGGTGGGCTGAGTGCCAGAACCAATCTGATGCCGGTTCATAAGAAGGCGGGACAAGTGTGAGGCAGGCATGTTGTCTGAATCTGAGAGGAGTTTAAGTCTGTAAAACTTGTTTAAGACTCTTTAACTCTTCACATGTAGCTGAATCTCTCTCATCTCTTTGCTAATGACTTTAGTTAACCATCAATAAATTCAACTGAAGTAACTGGATTAATTAACTTTCACAGCTAAAATGTATTACTAGACACAGGATACAGACGGTATTTTGCTGATATCAAACTCAGCTGGGATGAACGTTTGTATAGACTACATTTGCTTTTCCATTGTTTTCACAAGAGGCTGCGACTCTCAGTTGTTTTTATTACTGATTAATCCGTACATTGTTTTCTCGATTGTATTCATGTAGCTTGTTTTATTTAACCAATTGTCCAAAAAGATGTCCAGTTTGCTATTGAAAAATGACTAAAACGATTGATTATAAGAATGTTTGCAGATTAATTACATAATTGTTGCAGCTTTACATCCAGTGCCATGATATTTGTCTCTTCGGGGCCAACATTAGTTCTCGAAGAAATCCTTTGTAAGGGATACATCTATCCAGCGGCTGCCATGACGTGCAGAATTGCATCAGGCAGGAGGTAAAATGGAGGCCAGGTGTGTGTGTGTGTGTGTGTGTGTGTGTGTGTGTGTGTGTGTGTGTGTGTGTGTGTGTGTGTGTGTGTGTGTGTGAACAGGGGCTCAAGGTTTTTTTGACCAAAATGCTCCCAGACCTTTTAAGCACGAAGAGCATCCTGCTTAAGACATTGCAATGCGTCTGGTTAGTTGTTAAAAACAGCTTTTAGTGCTCTCTTGACCTTGACACTGCCACAAATGTACACACCTCCAATCTTACACATTCGCTGACACATGTACACGGTCATGTACACACACACACATTTGCATAAAGGTCACATAAGGGTGAGAGGCCAGGGGAAAGATTGAGACATTGGAAGTTCCATCAGCTCTCTCCGAATGTTAACGAGGTTTTTGTAATCTGCCACACTAGGTCCGAACACACACACACACAAACACACACACACACACACACACACACACACACACACACACACACACACACAACCCCCCACTGACACTCACAGCCATTACTTTGGCCCCAGTTGGAACCAGACACCTGTCCTGTTCCATGTCCTGAGATTGAATTTCAGGTATCAGGTTTAAGTGGGCCAATAACCCCCTCCCTCCGCTTTCCTAACCTCTCTGCACACGCTCAGTTAGCAGGTGACCAGCGGGGCTTTATCCTCTACATATAAGCACGGCAGGTAGATAGATACGTTCCAGCTCCCCCGCACGACACATTAGTGAGGAGAAGAGAGGGCGAAGGGAGTTGAAAGCCAAGTATGTCTGGTCTCCGATGAGAGAACCAACTCATACAGACAAAGCCCTGTGATGTGGTGAGGCCCTCCAACCATCCCCAGGTACACAGGTAGACAATAGACGGCCAACTTAAAGCCCCACAAAATGCATTCTGTCTAGACATGCGAGCAAACCAAAGCAAAAAGAGTCCATACAGAGAAGATGAAGACATTGGTTAGGAGGTGCGACGACAACAAAAAGCTTTGAAAGTACTTTGAAGCACTTGAAATGCACTTGATTTAACCTGTTAAGCACTTGTCTCTGTAGTGGGTGATCCACTTTAAAGATGAATCAAGAGTGATTATTTTACAGGGATCTGTGAGTTCTAAGCAGATATTTGAAGCATGCTCGCTTTTATACAAAACAGACTTGAAGCACTAAGTGGATTTTCAGGACATGTTCTTTTTGAACAAAACTGCACCCCCGAGCCACTAACTTCACTTTAGTGAGCACCTTTTATATGACCATAAGGAAGTTTGACATTTAGAATAAACTGATACATCTTACTCCAGTCCAGATGTGTGTAGTCAAGGAGAGACTACTGGGTAAAAAGAGGGGAAGTGTTGGGGTGACTGAAAACGAGGAAGAGGAAAAAAGAGAGATTCTCATGGCTTTCTTGTTTTTTTCACCATGTCGGAAGTTCGAAGCAGAGTAGGCCTGTGACCAATCAGTGGTCGTCAATAAATGGTGGGATGAGCGCCAGAACCAATCAGAAGCTGGTTCATTAGAAGGCGTGACAAGAGCGTGGCAGCCATGTCCTCTGAAGGCAGGCAAGCAGACGAGATGCAATCAAGTCTGGAAAATGTTTGTGTCGTCTGTCTTTATCCGTTACATTACAGTGCCTATATGCCACATGCATTTGTGTCCAGCACTATAAGCCTGATGTAATTTTCCTGATGTAAGATTGAGAGCAATGGTACAAACGACCTCACAGGTAAAAACTAAGTGGGAGATTTTGAGCTGAATATAGCCCCCTTTCTCCTGAAGAGAGTAAGCTATATTCAAAGCCACCTCCCAAGGTTACAAGTGGCAAGAATTTTAGATTGAAGTGGTATATTTCTTTAATTAATTTGTGAATTATAATCCAAAATATTGTGCTTTCTTTCTCAAGTACCACTGCAGTGATGTAGCACATTGTGTAAACTGTGAGTACAACTACATTTACCTAAAAAAAAAAAAACATTTCTATCTTTTGTTGGGAAGCGATGTATTTTGATATTGACATTTCCACCCGTATGGTTTTCTCTCTTTAGTCTTAGTGTGTTTTGTAATGAATGATTGCTGGTATAAGTCTTCATTTGTCTACATAACTGGGTTGCAAGTTTTTACAAGGCCAGCCTGAGCACCTGTGATCACATGCTCGAACTCACTTTGATTCCATGCTGGTGCTCACAACAACGAATGCACAGCATTTACTGTGTAAGAAGAGGCACTGCTAGCAGAGATGGCACACACTTGCACAGACACACACAACACACACACACATACACACACATGGATCTGTGGTTTCCGAAACCACAACACGTACTCCGGGACTAATCCCATGTCTGTATGTAGTGTTTTCTCATGTTTACACTCTCCAGTAATGATAGGGCCATTAGACAGGAGACTTGGTCTCACATAAAAGGAGTCATCACGCTTCATCATCACATCGGTCTGTTGCCTGTAATGAGGACAGTGAGGCCGGGCTTCCCCTCGTCGAGCTGCTGATGTCTTGACTCATTGGTTCCCACAGGCGGTTGTCCCTCACATATCCTGACTGAAGGTAAATCCCTCTACCTATAGTAATATGTCAGCGTGAACAGGGACCGGACCAGAACTAAAATGAAAGAATGTATCATTTTGTACCCTTTGTCTGGACCAAATGAACAGAACTACAGGTGTGAAAGCAGACATAGTCTCTTTGTGGGATTTGTTAAGAGTACCATAAATATATACTAGCGACCATCTTATGATGGGATCACACCAGCCACGACGCCAAATTCAACCCAGGGTGTGACGTGGTGGGGGCCAGTGGCCCTTTTCTCACTTCCTACTCCCTAAATTTGGCTCCTTTGCATGGACTACAACCATCCTCAAATGGGCCTCGACCATTCATTTTGTTTTGTGAGTCGTGACTACATCTTCATGATTGTGAAGCTATCACACTGACAAATATATGTCCACAGACAGACTTATAAACACCTGGCAAAGTACGAAAAACCTCCACTGTGGTAGTTCGCTACAGTAGGTGTCTTCATGACAACATTTTGCAACGATGACACAACACAAAGATGAGAAATTTGAGCGTCGCTGTCACAGCTGCTAAATATCACCGGCCTTATCCTTTAAAGTGAGACTTCACGAATCATGTGTCAACACTTGTTTGGATTCACAACGTATTCAAATTCAGATCTGCACATTCTCTCAGCTATGACAGATACATGTAGTATTTGGAACTCTGACATTTCTTTGTGATTTTCAAAGGGTCTTTTTCATATGGTGTCCAGTGCAATTGGCATGTTGACTACGATGTCATTGCTATCATTATGTGTCAACTTCAGCCAAGTTACTCATATGGAGGCAACAAAACAAACGTCCATGTCCTCTCTCTGGGTGAACTGCCTCTTTCACACTTTCTTTTCTGGATTAATACACACACACACACACACACACACACACACACGCACAACTCTTTCATATGGAGGCAACAACACACCAGGATCTTTGATGTTTTGGATGCAGACCCAACTGAGTCCACATGTTTCCCACATAGACAATTAATAGCTAATAGAACAGAAAAGGATTAACAAGCCACAATAAGGTCATGAACTTTATGCACAACAATCAAACCAACATGTCGTGTCACAGTGGTTTTGATTGTTGGTCTTGTTTGAAAGGGTGATGAGTTATGAGGCAACATGGGAGCTTCCAGTGAGAAAAACCACAGTGTTTGTACAGAGCTTGCATATGTGTGTTACATCAGCAAAGTTAGGTAATTCACATCACCACTGAGTTATGGCCTACTTACGAAAACCAGTGATACATTACCTTCCACCTGTAACTAATTTTAAGGCAACAAAAGTACATGCAGTACAGAAATCCTTGTAAGGCTCCAGTGGGTTTTATACAGTATAACCTTGTACTAATACCCTCACAATCCTTGTTCATCTAACACATTAGTTAAAAGTTATTTTTCCTGACCATCTCTTTTATTTTTGGAAACACCCACTAGTGTTATTAATGTATATATCTTGATAGATTGTGGATGATGATGATGATGATGATGATGATGTATGTATTACTAAATACAAAATTTGGCATTCAAACAGACTTGAGCGCTCTCATTCATTTCAATGCAGCCAGCATTGCCCAATCAAATACATGCAAGCACACAAAGGTAACATATCTTTTACCTCAAAATCACCGTGATGAAAGGTTAACAGTTGCAGCCATGATAACTCCAGAAATCCTTTGTGAGTATTTTAATGCTGGGTATCTGATAAGCCTTTGAATACATGGTTTTCCTCTAGACCTCACAAGAGCTACACAGAAATACCGTGCTCTCCCACATCAGCTCAACACAGTAAGATGTGGCAAGGTAACAGTAAAACAACACAGATTGGACACAGTCAGCAGCGTCTCTTTGATGTGATCTGTCAAGCATCTGGTGCAAGTAAGGCATGTCATAGGCCGACTAACAAGCTAGCATTAGCTTAGCATCTTTGATAACCATGTGGGATGAGGAACTGAGACAGATGAGCGTGGTACAAAATAAAACGGTGTCATCAGATACACACGTTAATACCCCAGCAGCCGAATTCTTCATCAGGAGGTCTTCTTCACTCTCCACGTACTACCATGAATCGATACCAAAGCCACTGATGTGATATAGCAAAAAAACTGCAGAGCTTGGCCTTACAATCTAAGTCCATTGTACATGTTTATAACACAATACAACCATAAATATTAACATAAATCATAAATATGGCTCGAAAGGACTCGAAAGTGACTTGAGAGAGCTCCCCAAGTTATGTCAAAATAAATTTTCATATCTCTAGCTTGATGCCTCACATGATTAGCACACTTTTCTGGAAAGCGTACGACCTACAGAATCCGCCAATTGCGCCAAATCCACTCTCAGACAAAGCCTCAGCAGTAAAACAACCACATTCCAGCCCAAAAAATGAAATATGACTTACTTGTAGATGAAACAATATTCCACACGGCCTTACTTGGTATGTATTTGTGCATCTGCTTGATCAGAGGCCATCTGCCAGCTAGGGCATTTTGGCTTTCAGCGGACCTAAACCTACGGTACACGAAATGTGCACGAAATGAATTACAGTATTACAAATATTTAACTTCACTTAATCAAAGTCAAACTTGGCAGAGATACTGTTAACACATGGTGCTATTTTATGATGTAATCAAAAGTGATGATATGCATAATTAAAAAGAAGAATTATTTTTTTCAGATTTCTTTTTTTTCTTTCCTGTGTTCTATTATCAACTAAGAAACCAGTAACACATATACTGCTATATGAAAATCAGAATCAGATTTAGAAACCGTTTATTTGCCAGGAATGTTTACACAAACGAGGATTTTTTCTAGGCGGAAGGTGCATACATTAGACATGAGACGTTAGACGAGACAAACAACAATCAACAATCAACGACAACAACAGTGCAACGACAACTAGTTTTACAAGTGTTTTCTGTATAGTAACTTTTGAAACTATTCAAATAGCCCTTGTGATTGAGAAGGTATTCTGTATTTAGAATGGGTATGCAAAACCATTCAGATTTTTTTTTTTAAATGGCTTGGGCTCGACTGGGGCTAAACCAGCTGCTGCTGTCACGGGCAGGTCTTTTCTTCAATGACAAGCTCAGCAAAAGTGGTTTCCTTCTCTTCATAACTTTTGATTCACTTGTAATCCTGCTGCCTGGAGACTTTACATCAACTGTGTAGTCATACTCCAGTTAAGGCAGTATTTCATGCAAATGTGCAAGCAGGCTTTGTAAGGAATGTACTTTCAGAGGGCAGAACATTGTATTTACCTACCTGCCTACCTGCATGTAGAACTTTGTCTGTATGTTTTGGACTTTCTGCTTTTCATCAATTGTCATGTGCAGAAAAATATATACAAATTCCTTTTCTTTCTTTTCTATCTGCATGAGTTGCTCTTTCTAATTAATATGTTTCATTCATTAAAGAAACTACACAAAGCACGCTTGTACCTCATGGACACAAATTATTTCGCAAATTTCTCAAGACATACATCAACAATTTCTTCTCGAAGACAAATATGATTGCCACATTAATTATCAACTGCTATCTTAAAGACGTTTTTTTAAGAAACTGAGATTTTAATGAACTGTAATGACAGTTAACATTTGTCTGTCGAGAGACAACTGACTAATTTGAGAAATCAATCACATTATTGGAACTCTCAGGCATTTTCCGCTGAACCTAAAACAAACACACGTAATTGGATGACTACTCAACCTTTCATTGGTGGGGATTATGGTACTTTCTCCCAGTGGGTTGCTGGTTTGAAACCTCATCATATCTTGTCTAATTATGGATTTAATCCTGAACCTGACATCAACTAGTCCACTGGACCGAGACAAGACATCCGCTCACACAACTGGAGGAACCTGGATCATGGTCTTCAAACTTTGTTCTCCAATTCAGCCGTCTGTCACACATCATGGCGATAGACCGCCATGCTACTGATTTAATTCATTAGCATAACACATTTTTACCAAGAACACATGAAATTCAAAAACAATCTTACTGTTTTGCCACATTTAGGCCAAACACTATGTAACTGTAAATTGATCCCAAAGACTGATGCCTAGAGTTTTTGCTGTGAACCCAAGTGTAACATTGGTAAATCAGGCATTCATGAAGGTAGGTAAAGCAGAAACGTGGAGGAAGTGGCTGAGAAAAAATCTTTCTAGACCACAGTTTATTACAGCTTGCCCCTTTTATCGCCGAAATTACACACACAAAATTAAATCAGTGCACAGGATATGGCATAACATAAATCTTTATGCGCTTACATGATGTCTCACTGAACTCGATCATAATTTCTGCCTTAATGTTGGCTTTGGGTGCAATGACACTCATTTAGTGGGGGCGAAAAGGTTCAATACTAAAACTGAAGTGCCAGCAATGAAAACGCGTCTGGGACTTTAAGCCATCAGACATTGTTGAGTCCGGTCTTTCTTGTCAGCCTCTAGCAATCGTAGCAATTATTTTCTCTGTCAGTAGCAAAGGGTAAAAATCTGTGGCGGGCCGTGGATTTGGTGCCTACGCATGCTCTGTCTGTTTAGTTTAACAGCTCATCGCGGCTTACCAGATGCTGTTCATTAAAGACAAAGTCCATCCGTTCTCTTTAAAAAAAAGTTCTTCAGTTCCAGAGTGTGTACTGACACACTGACCAATCACAGCGCACGTTAATGGTCACGCGGGTCCTGTGGCAAAACAGATGCTAGAAGGCCTTCTCATATAGTTTGATCAGCTCTCGAGTCCATAGAGAAACATAAGATAAATGTGATTGGATGAGCGCTGTTAAACAGCCATGCAGCAGGCTGAAGGCAGAGCAACAGAGGAACACAAGAGGTGTGCAATGAGAAAATAAGCTAATAGGGAAAAATCATTATAATACATGTAGTGCATTTGTGGAAAAACAATTAAACTATAACATAGCTATAACTTTTAATTATTAAAAAAAAATATATATAAATATATATAAAAATTAAAAAATTATAACAAATTTAAATTTAAACTTTGTGATTCTGTTTAGGCCAGCAGAGAAGGCTTAGCAGGCCCTGACGGCCCACCACTGGTAAAAATGGTGTAACATTATAGTTGCATTGCAAGATGTGCTAGTTTTGATTTTTTTACTTTGGTAAAAATCCTAAAACTAGCAGTTTCATATCCTGAGCTGCTTGATCTCGTAGTTTAGAGTTACATAACGGATAGGTATTCATGTCCGATTTCTCCAGCAGCACTTTCTTTGTCTTTGATGTTGTGTTTGAGGGTATCGTATATCTAGCTTCCTCTTCTCCATGTATTGTTTGTTGAGAAAATTCAACAGTGCTCCTTTCTTAACATTTAAGAATAGTCTTCTCTGATAATAGTTTTTAAAAAAAAGAATGTCTTTATATGTCCAATGATAGAGATTAACTTTTTTTAATTTTTATTTAGATTAATAATAACATAACAGTTTATTTGGCCTGTGTGGAGCCTAAAGCCATTTAACAGTCAGCATATGGACCTCCAGCAGTGGGCCGTGCCAGCACAGTGAGCTCAGTAAGGGTGACCCACAGTCTGCCTCTCTCATTGCCTGCATGTCTGTTTATTGCCGACAGTATATCTGTGTCAGCTCACCTCCTTGTCTTCTTTGCTTTTTTGGTTCTTTTTCTCATTCATGCGCATGTGCATGCTAATACAAACGGACCAGCAAACACACAACCACATAATCGTGGCATTTTTGTCAGGTTCCTGAAAAGTTGCAACAATCTTAACTTCCTAAAATTGTTCTTTTAAATTATGAATTTAAATCAATCCACAACTCCACTTCCCAGCATGCTCATCTGTTACACTGATAATCCAGCAGATGCAGTGATCCTTGCGCTGGTAAATCTGTCAGCAAGTCTGACCTTACATACGTCTGTCCTTCACATCTAGCATAGCCAGCCACTAGCGTGAAATCAGGGGGAGTCTTCTTGATGTTGGAAGGTTAAATAAAGGTTGTTAGGGATACAACATACTCAGCTTGTGATGGAAGACAACTTTGTGAAGTTGATGGCTGGTGATAAACCAAGCAAATGAGCTAAAGCTTTTAGGGATGCGTGTTGGGAGGGGGAGTATTGAGAAGAGTGGGTGGGCTGTGATATATGTATGAAGGCAATGATGTCACAAGAACAATTTGTCTCGGAGATAAAGAGTGGTGAAGTTGTTATCTATGAAAGATAGAGAGAGAAAGACAGAGAGAAGGGTCAAATGCAACAAAATATTTCGCCAGTAAAATACATTATAAAATAACCTGGAGCCACTATTTGCACTAATATGATTTCATTTGAGACAGAACAACTTGTGTGCTTATACTGCATCATGAAAACTAAATAATTCTATCTATCTAACTATCGATAATTAATGATAGTTAGCATCCGGTGTTGTTGCAGAGTTTGGGAGCTGAGATTAAACAATGTCTTCAGTCTTTGATATATTATGTATCAGCAAATCCTTACAGGCCACAACGTTTCTCAACTGTTGCAACACTGCAGCGCTCCTTCACTTCTTCCTTTGTCATTCCCTTGCAGAGCAGAGAGATTCAGAGAAGTCCAGCTGTGAAGACGAATTCCAGAGTTTCCTTGAAAAATGCTATCAGACAGCATTAGTTCAAATAACGTTGTTGATTCATATTTTGCTAACAGGCTCTGACGTCTCTTCATTTGAGAGACATCCAAAGGCTAAGGCATTACTCACACCGCCTGGTATTTCTGTTCAGACTCTGACACACACACAGACGTGCACACACGTACAGAAAAACGTGCATACCCTCATGCACAGAAACACCACTTAGAGCTTGTACATGTGTGCAGACCGCTCTCAGGCTCCTTTGGCCGGTTACCTGACTGGAGCTTGCAGGCCAAGTTTGGTTAGTAATTCAACCCCTCTCTCCTCTGAACCTATGACAAGCATAACTTCAGCAGGTGACAGAGATAGAGAGCATGACATGGACAAAAAGCTGGTGTTTGTTTTGTTTTTTGTCCCAATGAGTTATTAACCTCACCAAGATAAACCGTGATTAATTTAACAGATCAGAAACACATGGTTAAGCTGCTGTAAGGCCCCGATGAGGAGGGAATCTAAGGGACCGATACTCT
This sequence comes from Taurulus bubalis, assembly GCF_910589615.1. NCBI lineage: Eukaryota > Metazoa > Chordata > Actinopteri > Perciformes > Cottidae > Taurulus > Taurulus bubalis. Next base: position 11,074,608 of record NC_136607.1, read on the forward strand.
AGATCTACTTCATTACCGTAAGCACATGTAGATTCATTGCCTCAGCCACAGCAATGGATCAAAGCAATATCAGCAGAGTGGATTACTGAATTTAAAGTCAATGATTGCTTTTTACAGCGAGGCATGTAGAAAGAGGCAGGGGGAGATGATAGAGAGAATTTGATATCTCTTTTTCAGTAATCCTTTGTGCTATGACAACATTATTTTCATGCTGATGTCTCTCTCCCTCATTACAGTAAACCAGAACATATGTACGTGGTGTCGTTTGTTTGTGCTTGTAATTAAAGACCCGTCACTTAGAGACACTTAGGTCTCCCCAGGCCAAGACACACACAAAGAGAGATGTCTGTTCTGTAATAAAATGAAATGAATCATTGTAATTATTGTCAGACGGGTGCTTGGAGGGAATACCTCAGAGGCCAACATTATAGTGTCACATAAGCACGGGCATCGCCTCAGTTTTAAAGCTGTGTGTGTGCGAGTGTCTGTTTTACAGTATAAAAGAAAGAGCAATTTAATTAGGAAAGCTCTAGATACAAGTGACAAGAAAATGTCAAATGCAGAATATTATGAACTAATCTGAACAGTAATTATCCTCATAATATACTGTTCTGTGCTCCAAGAAAGTCTCTTGATATTTGATGGCATACCTGCTAACATATCACTACACAAGACAAATGATTTAAACAGCGCTGAAAAACTTTTTTAAAGACGGAAAAGGACACATTAGCGCCACAGGCTACAAATTATATTTTCATTTTCATTTCTTGGTGCTGCGGTTGAGTAAAATCCCTCTAAGCAACTGCTACGAAAACATCTGTCCACGAGGAGGGTAATCAGTGTCAGGTGGAATAACATGGATGGACCATGAATCACTGGAAAAGTTCTGTTGGTTATGTTGATTAGAAATCTTCATTGGAAATCTTAAGCAATCCTTTGCACATCTCTTGTGAGCCTTGAAGTGGGTTGTTAGATAGTCTTCTGTTTTTCAGGGTTTTTAACAGTGATGTGCACTGCCACTGTCTGCCGTTTGCTAAAGAGCGTAACAGTTTAAAGGTCTAACACCTGGAGTTATTTGAGTCAGTGTTTTCTCCCTCCCAGGGAGCACAAGGTGGTTCACATTAGCAGAAAAGTGTTTCACATTTTGATAATGGAGATGAATTATCTGTTTTTTGACCAATACATTTACAACTGTGCTTATTGTTTGTATTGCTTGTGTGGTTTCAAATAGTTGTGATTTGAGGGATTTATGGAGAATCAATTTGTTCATACGCTATCGAGTTTAAATTCTGTTACAAATAATAATCCCTCTGTACACAATAAAGAACTCAACAGAAGTAAACACAAAAACAACAGGTGACTTCACATAGTTCCTCGCCTGATGAGAATGAGCTGCTAATTTATCTGCTCAGATTTCACAAAAGGTATAGAAGTCAAAATAAATAGCAGTAGTGAAATACGTATGAAAGTAGCAATACCTAAAGTCCTGTATTCAAAATGTCTCACATCAACAGTTTTTCTCAAATGGAAGGAAGCCAAGAACCTCTGAAAAATTAAAAAATCCATATTTGGAAAGAGTAAACTATGTAATAACAAATTGTACTGCCGTTGTTCCTCAGGCTGCAGTGAGTCCTTCTGCTGCGGTGACTTAGAAAAGGCATTATTATCAACTCTGCTGAGCATACAATCTTGTATCTCATATTATCTTTGATGGGCTCTGTCCAAAGACCTATGGGATCAACAGAAATATTCACCACACAGTCATCAAGCCAAAAACAAACTAAACTAAATCGTCTCGGTATTCGAGAGCAGTGATATTGGATAATGAGAATCTGTCTTCTCTGGCTCTGGGTGTTTAGTCTGAGAGCTGCACACCACCATCTGCTTTACAGCTGTCTGGTCGAGGGGCTAATTAGAACAATGATAATGTCCAATCATCTATGCTACATTAAGCTAACATCTAACGCAGCAGGAGGTCAGGGAGCTCGAGGGCTGGACGCACATGAAAAGAACTGTCAAAGAATCAAATGTATCGTTGGTTTAGGTTTGCTACATGTTGGTTAGTAGTTGATGACTTTGTAATCACTGAGAGCAGGATTTGGAAATAATTGAGTCTATTTGGTATGGGATGTACATGACACGTTTGAGGCTCTTTAAGTATCTAGCAAGACAAATTAAGTCTAAACTAGCCCTGAGATTATAAATTGTTTAATCAGTGAGTTCAGAGTTAAATTACTGAGAGCCTGAAAGGTTTTTCCAGAAATTTACCAGGAACTATATGATGTGAAATGGGCTTAAATTAGAGCATCACTAAAGGCATGATGACACATCATCTGGTAACCATGAATGTCTGTATAGTGACTGGATGAATGAAAACTATAACCCATTGGTGGTTTCAGATTAAAAAAAAATTAGGGGATTGGCACAATTGATAAGTAAGGTTACTATGGATGTTTGTACCAAATGTCATGGCAATCCATTTAATATGTGAGATATTTCAATCTGACCAAAGTGGCATCCCGACCTATCCTACCTCCCTTGACAAAAACATATTCTCTCACTGGGTCTCCCTCTTTCTTTCTCTTCAGAGCATCTCAACCTCATTGATATAACCCCAATGCTACCTTCTCCTAAATTGAGCTATGCTCCTTCCCAGCTATTCCCATGATCCCCCCAACATCAGTATCTTTTCTTCCTCTTCCTCTTCATCCTCTCTCGTTCCAATGCCCCTCAGCCCTGACACCAGCCTCCCTTTGAAGTCCTCTTTTAAGAGCACAATTAACCCCGTCCTCCAGACACTGCACTCACTTCTCACCTTTTTAATAAGACGCTCGTAGACAAGTGTCAGACCTTTTTTTTCTTCTTTCTCTCACACACTCTGTCACACACTCACATGCAGATCTGCAGTTACTTATAACACACCTGTAAATTCTTTGTCACTTGGCTGCGAACTCAGAGACCCCTTCCTGTGTGTATGATGCTGTGTGTGTGTATGAGAGAGAGCGAGAGAGAGAAAGAGAGAGAGAGAGAGAAAGAGAGAGAGAGAGAGAGAGAAAAAGAGAGAGCGAGAGAGAGGGCAAATTAAAAGAGAGACAGAGGTGTTTTCTGGTGGTTTGACTCAGTGTTAATGTAGTTTCCGGTACTTTGATACAAAGTGAATCAGTGGTGACTGGGGGTGAAAAAAGCCATTAACGGAGACCACCTATTGTCGCTCAGCGTGTGCTCTTTTGTGCACAATACCTGTGCAGTTCAGTTCAGGAGGAATTAGTTGTTTGTTTATTGCACCAACATACACAAAGATATCTTGACTCATAATAAGCCGTATTCCAAAACTGTAATCTTTATTACGCTCCTAGCAAGATTTTGCTTTTAAGGGAAGAGTTTGTGTCCATTTTCCCGCAATTCTCTCACCCCAATACCTCCACGATCTGTAAATGTTCAGGGGTTTCCTGCACTGGCGGGATACATGGCCTCGGGATCCCGGAGTAATTTGGGAATCAGGCCTTTGTGACTCAGCCTGTCGCACACGGATGTTTTCCTTGTAATCCTCGGTCAGGGGCTCATGAATATTGCCTGATCGCAGTCAACATAGTGAAATGATTATTAAATCACTTCTCTTTTTTCTTCTTCTTCTTGTTTTGGTCCATACAACTGTTTGTCTCGAAAGCATATACCTTGCAGCATCGTAGTAGTCAAAACCTTTGCTCGCATTCAGCCATAAGAGCATTATTGAGGTTGAGTGCTGATGTTGGTGTTAGGAGCTAGTTTCTCAAAGTACATTTAGACTATGGATTAGATAGAACTAATACTCAGGCTTTAGATAGAACTCTAAATTCATCTTTCTCACAGAGCTATAATGTTTTTGACTATCTTAAGTAGAACTACAGTAACTTGCTTTGAATTCTGGGTATATCAAGACTTAATTAAACTAAACACGTTTTTTGTAACAAAAAATAGAGATGCTTCGGGATATGAGGCCAATTTGTTTTTTTGTCATTCTGAAAATTCAGAAACACAAGTAATTAATGTATTGTCCATCATGCAGTTCATTCAGTGATCAAGAGTGATTGGCTGCACCCACAAAGGTTAGTGCTCCGCATGTGGGCATTGACATGTTAAAATAGGAGAGGACCTTCTCCAACCTGCAGCACAATATTTATATAAATATTTGTCATATTAAGATTGTCCTTAATCAGAGCTACACCAACCTAAAAACAGCCCAAGACCAAAAGTACACAAAAGGGATGTCCACATACTTTTGGGCATCTTTTCATGTGTGAGCTTGAAGGTCCAGAGTTCAGCGGCTTTCGGAGGAGTGACATGGGGCTAAGCCTGTTGAGTATTGAGTTAGATTGAGAGGATATTCCATATGCAAACACAGACGTGCTGCCTTCCTATAATAACTTCCTCAGAAGCGACGGCAGCTCAGTGTTGAGCTATTTAAGACCAGCAAGCCTTTGAGGAGGGAGGATTTTCCTTCCCCACTTCACTCTCTTTCTCCCTCTGTCTCTCTCTTTCTGTCATTAATAATATGATATTGTCCCATCTGTCGGGGGAGCCAGCGTGCACCACGTGTTTCCAGTTAGGCTCATCAGAACCTGATGTGGGGAGGCCGGAGTGAACGCGAGGGACTGAGACTGGGAAGCCTGGCCTCGAGTGGGAACAGCGGCACAGGGCAAGGTAATTAAATCACAGGGTCTCCACTATTTCTATTGCACAGGTATACACTTCAGTGATATATGAAAACTCAAAAAGTCTGTTTAGAATAAGAGGGACTCTGGGGAAAGATAGTGTGTGCTACAACCCGTTATTATCCAGCTTGAACAATAAATAGTCAAATAAAGATGTTTTTCCTAACCTCTTTCACATGATCTAACATTGACACACTTTGCAAACCATTTTCCCTCCCAGATGCTTTAGTTTCATGGCTCCCTGCCAAATGTTTACATGCACATATTTTGTTCACAATATACATGTGATCATATACTTAGATTGTCTTATATGATTGGTTTACAAAGTAAAGTGTGGGTGCCCTGGGACATAAGTAAATTGGCATCACTATTAGCATATTTGTAAGATGCCATAATGTAAAGCACAAACAAGAAAATAGCCTGATCAAAGACCTTGTTATGCCCACTGCTATTACCCCACCTCCAGACAGAATTGCTGCAATCATTCTATGCTAAACCAGATGCAGAAATAAACATCTCTGGGGTTTGGATCTGTAGCCAAAACTCTCTTAGATCAGGGATCACATCCAACTATCCCACATCGAGACTTAGCGAAAAGAGCACTTCTGATCTGGGATGCAGCACATGATAATGTACTATTAAATATCATGAAGACACATGTACCCATTGGAGGTTTGTAGACTCTGAAGAAAGAAGACAGCGGGTCGTGAAACTGTTGTACTGAATCATGTTTAGAAACAAGAAGAGTAATGTAAACACGTACATGATCATAACCATGGCTCTTACTGCTTTTCACAATACTCCACTTGCGGTGTTTGTGTACAGGGCTTTCCTGGTGAACCTCTCTGTGGTTTGCTGTGTTGTGGTCTTCCACAGTTGTGAGTGTAACTGTATCTCAGTGACCTGGGTTTCTGCTGCCAGTGATGTCAGGGAATGCACCAGCATGCCCAGAGATGGTGTAGTGGTTGTAGGGGAATACCACTTACTTAAAGAAATCAGCCTGCATCTGCCATCATCTTTTTTTGGGGGGAACCCAATAGCGAGAAACCAGAGAGCCTCGGCTTGTAATCTGTGATGTCATCATGGTGTGTCGCCCAGAGCGACAATCAAGATGAGATCAAATTTTTTGTGAATTTGCGAACATTCGCTGATGTTCGATTTGAGTCATAAAATGTACGTTTTCCCAGAAGAAATGTTCCAGCGTACTATTACAGTTATCTTTTCCAACTTTTCCAATTGATTCTCTATGGACCTGTGCACTGGTCACAGATTCCTTATCGTTTCTGACTGCATTAAATGTTCCCATAGTAAATGGATCCAGCAATATTATTTATATTATGTCGTAATGGTGTATTCAGAGGAGCTCCCTTTGTGGCTTCAGCTCCACACATATATGATCATATCAGGCCAAAACTTCTTTCCTGTCTCTCTACTTTCTGATCCCTCTCATAATTTATATTTTAGTAATGCTTAATGGATTCTACAAAGAGCCAAATGTAGATTACTCAAAAATCATCTTTGCATTAATATCATCTTTTATCCATTAGACTTTGATTCGAAGACCATCTTAAAATGCCTTCAAGAAACGAAACCCGTAGATTCTCAATCATTTCGATTTGGTTTGATTCCATTTGGTTTGCTTCTCAGAGACATACTTTTGAATCTTCTCCATCAAAGGATAGCCTCGTACTTGTTTTTCACCAGCAAACAAAAAAAAGTGTCTATGAAGTTTGGGCCCGTGCCGTGACTCAAAGAAATAAATCCAACCATGTTGTAATTTAGTCAAACACTTAAAGCAATTTGTTTTTTCTTGAATGCACATCCTATGTGTACACATGTTTGACGGTATGCAAGCTTTTATATTTGTATGTGTATGCTTTCATGTGCGTGAATGTGTGCGAGTGTGTTTGTGGGCCACAGTAGGCTGCAGGCGAGGTTACATCTTGCAGTAATTAAGCTGCATGCGTCTCTTACGCCCCTCCATTCGTCTACTGCAGAGTCTTGTTTCAAGGCCAGTCTGCATTAGACAAACTGAGAACATTTGACGGCTTGGTGGCTTAATGGTTGAACACAGCAACAACATGTTGCACACATCAGTTAATTACTTGACAATAAAATGTGGTTGTATTAGATGGAATGTTAGCATGCCAACAATGTTGACAAACCATAGAGATCTGCGGCCAAAAGACGAGATAAAAAGAAAGGGAGAGGAGGAGGAGGAGGAGGAAGGAAATAGAAACAGTGAAGAGGTAGAGAGATTGGAAAAGTGAGAGATTATGTGAAGGCTGTAATGTGTCGACAGTTGCCGAAAAATTGTTATCAGGAATGAAAATGTGAAGTTGGAAACGTGTCAAACCTGTTTTATTTCTCGGGTTCGTTCCCCCACTTCCACAATGTTCAGACCTCCCATAAAAAATACATATGTAAACACACAATGTTCTGCCAAGGAGAGAGCCGCAGATCAGCGATACTTAAAAGTTCCCTGATGACAACATGACTGCAACCACGCAAGTAGTTATCATGACGGGGATTACTGACATACCAAAACCTCCCCATGTTTATAGAAGCCTGAATGCCAAAAGCCAATTGTCCCCAGCATTACTCAGAGGCACTTAAGCACAGCTACATATCACAATATCAGTATTTTGAACTTTAGGTCAACAGATGGTCAACAAACAAATAATCTCTGATCGATGTAGACGCACATACATATGGTTTGTGTAGACAATTAGAGTACGGAAAAGGCCTGGATATATGTGGCTGTGTAGTGGAATGTAGTTTGTAGATAGATCCACTCCAAGAGATTATATTGTACTTTTTCCCCATTATTTGACAAGCACATTTCATATTTGACATTCTTTGATAAAATTGATATGAGTGGTTATTGATTGGCAAATTCTTTACACTCATTGATGCACCATGAACTTCAGTACATAACCTGAAGATTACGCACTTATGTGATTGTTACATGAGGCCCACGGATTGTTTCAGCCCCACAAATGGAGCAAGATCAACATCAGTGCCTAACCTCACAATCTTGTGAAAAACCTTCCCAGAAAAGTGGATTGTGTTTAGCAGCATATTGTTAAACAACACCCAAATGCCACTACAACACTTAAGAATATCCAGCATTCGGATTGGACTTGCAGATAAGACCCAAGTGCTAACAGTCAACCTTGAACAGTTATTGCACAGTTTACTGTTTAAATACATCTTGCATGATGTGTTGTGAGCAACATGAACTTTCCCAGATTCCACTGCAGGTTGGTATAGCAATTGGGCGTCACATTTGTACCGGGCCAAATAATGGAACCCAATCATGATTTCTTTGGTTAAACATCCTGGTGGGGATACAGGCCCATGTAGCCCCATTCTAGTGCCACCTATGCTTGGCTCAAAGTCAACTTTAGAATTCACCCCAAAGGTGTTTGAAGGTCTTGATGTTCTGGGCTCCTTATAGTTCAGTCCAGTTCTTCAGAAAACCAGCGCCAGATCCAAAGCATACAAATCCCAAACATGTTCGCAGTGTTACACCTGTTGGTGTGTGCACATCTATGTGCGTTAACAACTATTTCTGTGTCATAGTTAGCTGAATGATTCTTGGTTCAGAGGACTTAAATAGCAGCCATAAAATGTGGAAATGCTTCAGTCAAGAAACGACAGAAACAACACATACTGGCAGGTACAAGTACCAGCACTTCAGCAGATAACGCAGGCCTGCTTACCGAATCCAAGCACACGGCCTATGACGCACATTTGTGAGAAGCCATTCAACAATATTTACAAAGCCCAGAAGCCCCAGTAGGAAATACACTCTAGAAACAAACTGTTGCAAAGACACAGATAGAAATTTAAAAAAAATGTTGTAAAAGTGGCAACGGAAACAGCACTACTTTATTGCTGCCATGTTTAATCACGAGCGAGTCATGGTTGTCAAACTGGAAGACTCACCTCTTCATCAGCAACTTCCTATTTCCCTCCTCAGTTACTCTCATGCTTTTGGCATCTTATACAGGTTTGTACGCCACTTCAGAGGAGTCTCTCAGTGGCAGATTAGTCATCCTTCCAGTGATTCAATTTATACACTTGTCCCTCTCTCCTGATCTGTTGCTCTTGCTTCGCCATGTTTTTTTTCTTGGCCACAACCTCTTCTCATTTCCCCCCTGAATGGGCTCCATCAGCCAGGCTTCCTCTTCGCTTTGACCTTCTGTTATTTCTAACATTATCTAAACTCTCCACTCTTCATTTCTGAACTCCTTTTCTAAACACAGAATGTATCCCGAATAAATTCCAAATCTTTTTTGCATTAGTATCTCATAAATTGTCTTTCTTTATCCTTTTTGGAAAGTATGTCAGTCACAAAATACTGTATCTGTGCTCTGGGGTTCCTCAGGGTTCATCTCTGGGACCCCAAGCATTTGATGTTTCTTGGCATTGTTGCTGTCTTGGCGTTCTGTATGCTAAATCCATGGTCCCCTTAAACTTCACTGCTTCATTATTACAAAGGCTCTATTGCAGTCCAGATCAGCAAGTGTTCAAACATAGGAAACCTCATGCTGGATTACAGGAAAATTTCAAATTGCACGCAACATTTTTACAATTCAACAAACAATATTTATTCAAAGTAGAGCATCACAGATTCAACTGCAAGGTTGTTTTTTTGTATATCAATTATATTATTGTTATCATATTTTTTCTGACATTTTCCCAGAGCCAACAATAGCCACCAAATTACTTGTTTTGTCGAAAACAACCGACCAAAACACAAATAAAGTCAATTTAAAATTATAGCTGCAACCAGAGATTTTTTTCAAACAAATAATTGACTATCAAATATTATATAATATTTTTTGTTTAGCCAAGCAAAGTTCATCCTGCCACTCACAGACTGGGATGCTTGACAAATATGGGTCCTAGCTGGATTATGATCACAGCACTAGATCTCTCTCCACTAGCCCCCGCGGCCTGAGGGCAGAACGTGTGGGAA
>NC_136607.1:11086785-11124285 GCF_910589615.1 Taurulus bubalis
GAGTAAACATAAAATGCAGTTTCTAAATGATCATTTAATTTATTGAAGGAAAAAAGTAATCCAACGCCTCCTAGTTACTCATTCAACCAATGGATCAAAATTAATTGATAACTGGGTTCAATTAAACTTGACACAGTCACACTTAATTACTGCTAACCTTGTGGAATCTAAAATGTATTCATATGGACCATATCCAGCAGTGGGAAGTTAGCTAAAAGGTCTCAACGTGCAGCACACCATGACACAATCAAAAGAAATACATCACTCTGGAAAGCGTTACAGAGCAATTTCTAAGACTTTCTAATGGACTCCAGCGAACCACAATGACAGCAATTATCTGCAAATTGAAAAAAATTAAAACAGTGGTGAATCTTCCCATGCAGGCCTTGCTCGCCTCCCTTAATGCCAGCGTTCATGATTCCACCATCAGGAGAAGACTGGGCAGACAACATGCAAACCAAGAGGAACACGAAGACTTGTCTCACATTTGACAAAACACACAGTGATGGACCACAAGCCTTTTGGGATGATGTCCTGTTGACTGATGAGTCAAAGGTAGAACCTTTTGGAAGCCGTGGGTCCCGTTACATCTGGCTCAAAGCTAACATTGCATTTCACAATAAGGACATCATACTTAAAAGCACATATGGTGGTGGAAATGTGATGGTGTGGAAATGCTTTGCTGCTTTAGGACCTGGTCGACTTGCCATAATCGACGGAAGCACAAGCTACAAAGTTGGTTCACCTCTGCATGGCTCAAGACACACAAAATGAAGGTTGGAATGGCCTCATAAAAACGTGAAACCAGCTGAGATGATGTGGCAGGACCTTAAAACAGGCGCTTGCATGAAAACCATCTAATGGGGCTGAATTAAAGCAATTCCACAGAGAAGGGTTTGCCAAATGCCTCCACAGCTATGTGGAAGACTGATCTCCAGTTAAAGAAAGAGTTTGGTTGCAGCTGTTGCTGCTTTAGGTGGTGCAGCCAGTTAAGTTTAGGGAGGCAATTCCTTTTTCACATGGGTAATAAAAGGTATTGGATTACTTTTTCCCTTTAATAATTAAAATAATCGTTTTTAAAACAATATGTTGTGTTTATTCAGATTGTCTGTGTCTTATAATCAACGTTTGAAGATCTGAAATAGTCTATGCCAAGATAGAAGAGGTGTGTGTGTGACATTCTGAATCTGATTTGTTAATCTGTGGCTTTATGCATGACACAAGGACACGATGATGATAAATGATAAAATGCTGTAAAGGTTTTAAAGTAAGTAATTAGCTTTCTTAAACACAAGGTAATTTTCACATGTTCTGATATACAAGAGATGGGAAACATAAAACAGACACACACCGACACAGGTTCTTGAAAATGTATTAATGTGGGCAACAAAGCAGTTGGCAAACAAGTATTTGTTTCATGTCACTTCAAAAACAACCAAAAAAATTGTTGTTTATTTCTTTTCCCTTTCTTGTTACAAAACATTTCAGTCAAGGCCTAGAGAGAAATAGTTAAGTGTTTTTTGATATTATACAAGCTATGAAATAAAGCAAAAGCTCTACTTAGGGTCTAAGTAATGTCCAGTAAAAAAAAGTTCCTGAGTGAGAAGCGAGGCTGAGAGTTTGTCAGTCATATACAAATGAATGTAATCTGACTAAAGTTTAACAGCGTTAGCGTTAAGGTGTGTAACTCAATAGTCCTAAACACTGTTCAGAAGAAATATGATATCTAAGTGCGTATGGCTCTAAGTACAGTACGAAGGCAAAGGAGTGTGATGTAAGAACAGTTCAGAAGCCTCTAGAAGACAAAATTATTCTGTACAGTGTATATCCGTACCTACTAAGAGAAATAGAATGATGGAAAACGTTCCTGGTAAATGTTAATAAATTAATAAGGAAGCCTGGTGAAATTGGCATGTATGACAAATGAGAATTACTGATATTTAAGGTCGTTCTCAGTTGAAATGACTGCAGAGCCAGAAGAATAATGTCTGGTTCCAGGCACATGAAAGCAGACTCAACACAGCCAACACAGTTTGCATGCTTTTCATGGAAGGAAGTGGAGGATTAGACGAGAGAGGAACTCTCCTTTTCAGTCAAAGAGACAAAAAGTATTGAGCTCTTACTGTTGTTACAACTGAAATGTTTTCTGATTAGAGTCGACAATCAGATTCAACCCCTTATATGTAAAATAGGAATAATAATAATAGGAAAATAGACTAATTCAGGTGTCACTAGACAAAATAGTGCGTTGTTATACTCAAGGAAAATTAATTTTGTTCACACAAAACAAGGCCATCATGAATACAGCTATCAAACGTCTTCAATAAAATACAGTATTTGAGAAAACATGGCATGTAATACAATTTAGTAAAGTACTTTTTTTTTGTAAATGTTGTGCTAATATGAAAATAGCAATACAAACAGTATCATGCTTTTTCTTCATAGAAGTGCGGCCAAAAAAGAAACATTTCTTTGTGATTTCTGTGCTGCCGTTGAGCAAAGTCAAAGTCACATGCATTGCTAAGAGGGCACAAATAATTTACACTGTATTAGGAAAATGTTGACAACCATGAAACCTTTAGACAACAAGTAAAATAATACTAACACAGTTGTATCATAAAACGGATACTACCAACAGCAGTGCCAAGCGAGTCTTGTATTCCTCAAAGCGCACATTGTAACAAAAACCAACCACCGTGGACTGATTAGTGCGCACATACACTGTACGTGTATGTTTATGTCAGAGTACACATATGTTTGCATTATCGCGCTCCTCCAACTGCATGTGATTTAAGGTTACTGTACATTGACAGTGTAGTGTTAACATGCACTTACTGAGATTAAATGTTTGGCTCGACCACTTGGTTCTCTCATTCATTTGAATGGTCAATTGGCTGATGTGCAGTATCTTTATGCCGGTCTGCGGTTTCCCAAAAGCACTTTCCATCATAAGATTGATGATATTAGTCGGTCAAAATTTCATTAGCAAAGGCAATGAACATGGTTGTAAACCTATTCCTCAGCAACAAATACTCAAGGTTTATCCAGAAGCACCATATGTTGGCCTGACTTGCAATCATCACAAGCAAAGTGTGCATTCGGACGGGAAGTGGTTCACTTCACTTTCGTCCACAACGTGCTTTCGGGGGAACCAGGCCCAGTATGTCTTAGCAGGCCTTCTTTGCTTGGCTTGGCATCTTGCACATCATCAGGATCTGCTTCAAGGCTTTCTGGACGTCTTCGTCCATCTGACCCTGAAAGCACACAGCACGAGTTCAGTTAACTAACAACAAAAAACACCAAAAGTAAAACCCAAATTACTAAGGGATTTAAAGGGCACCCATATCCATATTTAAAACTTGCGTTGAAACACTTTTGTGTTGATTTGTCCATACTTTGTGAGGTCTGCTGTCACCCCAACACAATAGTGGATCTTACTATGAACAGGTTTCAGTGGAACTACTTTCTATCACATATACAGTATGCTGTAAAATCTTTTAAAACCAATTTCTCCGTCTCTGCCTCATCCCAATTCGATGTCTGCAGACATTCGTTTTCAAAACCGTGGCTAATTAAACCAAAACTATGTCCAACTGGTAAGGGAGAAATAACATATTTTTTCATGCCGACATTAACCGTTTGGTTGTTCCCTACTGGCTGTAATGTGGTACAAGAGGATGGAAATTATGTTTTTCGTACAAGTTTGTAAGAAAAAGGTGAACCATTCCTTTAACATTTTAATTGAAAACTTCCTTTGCAGGCTTTCGATAAAAAAGAATAAATGGATATACCTGGACAGCGTAGAGGAGGTGCATCCTGTAGACTGACACTATCTCAAGGTGCTGCTTCTTTGACTCCTACAAAGAAAACATCAGGTAAATACATTTCCACCTTCACATTTAATAATTCAAACTACAGTACCCGCTTTCAAAATGGTAACTATTGTGTGTTCTCTCAACAATATGTTGACCAAATCTTACAGCTAGCTGGTACTGCAGTTGTTTGATCTGTTGCTGCGTCGTCTCCAGCTGCTGGCTTAGCTGCTGGTTTTGCTGCTGTCTCTTGGCGGGAGAACCAGAGCTGTAGGAGAGCTGTGATAGGCTGTTTAAGGCATCCTTCAGCTTCCCCACTTCCCGTGACAGGTCATCTATCTGATGGGGGAAAACATAAAACATGCATTTCATGAAACAATGAACTTTGTAGAATCTTTGTGGTCGCAGGAAAACAACAAGGTCCTGATAAGACTGTGCCAAGTTTAGGTTGACTCATACCTAAAAATACACCATGACCAATTTCTAAAATATTGTTTCTAAAGTACAATGCTGGATGTGAAGTACTGCAATAGTGATGGTAACCTCTGCAGTGACAAACAGATTAGCACTTACCCTCTTGTTTTTCTCTCTCTCTGAAGCCATGTGGTTCTCCACCAGCTGTTTGAGCTGACACACGGCATCCTGGGCCTCAGCCAGCCTGGTGGTCAGCGTCAGGTTCTCCTTCTCCCTCGACATCAGCAGCTCCTGCAGAGTCTCCCGGTCTGCACAATTATCCCGTGCCTGATGGATGGATACGAGTGTGGACAGGTATGCTTTAAGAAATACAGGGTATGGAAAAATGATAATCCATCAATGTTTGAAGTCTCTTCTCACCTTCTGCCATGCATTGGCAGCCTCCAGAGCCATCTCGTCCTGCTTTCTGAGGGCCCCCTGGAGGAGCTGCGTCAGGTGGTTCACCTCGCCCTCCAGCTGCGCTTGAGTAGTCTCGTGCTCAGCGCGGGAGACAGAATCATCTGGGCTAACATCTTTCTCTGCCGTCAGCCTTTTGTGAAATAGAAACAAGCAAGTCATGGTGACCTTGATCACTACAGTAGGAGAAACAACCGTCAAATAAAATTGCCTTTTAGCCCCCACACACTGGATTGCAAACTAGTTATGGAGTAAAAAGTACAATATTTTCCTCTGAAATGTTGCATAAAATGCAAATACTTAAGAGTTACCCCATAATTGTACATTGTTAAAGTACATTTATTCATATACTATTTCATAAGCCCCACCGCCACATCAAGCTGTCATCTCAAGCATAAGCAGAAAAAGAGTTATCAACCACATGTTCCTCACCTGCTCTGAAGAGCCTCCACCTGCAAGATTTTCTGGTGTAGCTGCTCTTTCAATGTCTCCGACTCGCTTTCCAACTCTTTGATGGCATTTCCCAGGGATGACATCACCTGCGTGTGGTCGGCGAGGGTCACAGAGTTCTCTGCCTGGGCGTCTGCTTCCTGCTTCAGCAGAGAAATCTCTTCTTGAGCAGCTGAGTGCTTCTTCTCCGTCTCAGCCAGCAACGTCTGCAGCTCCTCCACCTTGCTGTTCAACACCTGGACCTGCTGTTGTTGTTCTGAGGAGGGAGAAGAGGCTCCACTGCTCTCGGCCAGCTGTTTCTGTGCCGCACTTAGTTGACTTTTGGTTTCACTGAAGGAGTGTGAGAGTTCCAGCAAGCGGCGCTGCAGCCCAGCAATTACCTCATTTAGCTCAGCCTTCATTTCTTCAAAGTCTTTGGCTGCTGCTTCAACTGGCACTGTGCCCCTCAGAGCCTCCTAAACCACAAGACAGGACAAATTGAAGAGGAAAAATGTTATTGATTTAAAAAAAGTAAGTGATGTACAGCAAGTAGAATACAAAAAAGAATAATTGGAAGATAATGAATAGAGAAATCAATGTTGAAACCATATCATCTGTGCCTTTTCTATACATTCAAAGAGTACTCCACCAATTTAGTGTTGCACTCACAACGGACAGGTTGGACTTTTTTTAGTAGCATTCCCCAAAAATCCGTAAACAGACTTTGATGTGTAAAATCGTTGGAGTTCCCCTTTCAGTCATACAGAAGTTCAGAGAGAAAAAGAGGCCCATATTCACCTGGAGCATCCTAATCTCCTCTTGTGCCTCCTTGTTCAGCTCCTCAATCTGTGCAGTTCTCTGTTCTTTCTCCTTGACGCTCCATCTTTCCTCCTCCACCCTCCTCAGGGCCTCCTCCAGCTGTCTGACGCGTTGAGCTGCGTTCTCCTGCTCAGATCCCGATTGGACGAGCAGGGCCCTCAGCTGTTTCACCTCATGTTCAAGTGTGGATGATGTATTCCTCTGGACCTCCTGTTTCTCCATGAGCTCACTTCCTCCCCTTTCCATCTGCACCCTCAAATCCTCCACCTCCTCCACAGCATGGTGGTATCTCTCTTGAGCGTCTGTCAGCTTTGCCTGAAGCTCTGCGAGACTCTCCATCAGCTCTTCCTCTCTTCCTTTCTCCCTCAGGCTCTCATCCTCTTCTCTTTCTCGCTCAGGTTTCAGCTGGGCATGGAGAGAGTGGTTTTCCTTCCTGGTTTCTAGCAGTTTTCCTTGAACGTTCTCCAGCGCCTGTCTCAACAGCATGATCTCCTCTTGGCTCCCTCCTTCACGCTCTTCTTTCTCTCGTCCGACTGAAACACCGCCTGAACCGTCTTCCCTTTCCACTAGTGGCAGTGAATCAAACTCATCCTGGGTGGAGTGGAAGGAGGAGTTGGAAGCCATGCTGTTAGGACGACTGTTGTCCTTCAGGTCTTCGCTTACTTGGAGGGAGGGATGTTTCTGTGAGGTGAGGGATTGAAAAATGTAAATCTCACAATAAAGCACAGTATGAGTTAAAGTGTTGTGCCTGTCATTACATGGAGGAACCAAAGCAGTAAATTCTCACATATAGTTTGGCATTTTTGCTCAAATTTACAATTTGAATGATTACTCGATAATCAAAATAGTTGCAAAGAAATGTTCAACTGATCAAATAATCACTAATGAGAAAAGGAAGGACATCTGAATATTGCTTCAAGTGATGATTGGATTGATATCATTTCTGATATTATGGGTTGGGGTGAATTTGAGACTCGAAGAGTAAAAAACACAAGGGGCATCATGAGTAGTTTTGTGAGACAGACACATTCTAATTGAGGATATTCAATTTCTTACTGTACACCCAAGTGTTTGATTCTATTCATCTTTTTGTTTTAGGATTTTTTTATTAATTCATTGATTGACAGAACATTAGTCTGCAACTGTTTTCATTTTGTCATATATGATAGTAAACAGAATATCTTTAGATTTTGTACTGACTGTTGAATAAAACAAGCAATCGGAATTACTTTGGGTTGTGGGAAATTTTTACTTTTCTGACATTTTATAGGCGATTAATCAAGAAAATAATAATGGTAATAATAATGATATCCCATCAATTTGGTACTACTGAAGCATCTTCAACTTTAGTTTATCTTTTAAACTTGTGTTATAATTTTCTCCCCCATCACTTACATGAGAAGAAGATCTCTTCTTGTGGACACGAGAGATGACCAAGTCTTTAAATGTGAGTCTTGTTTTAAGTGAGGCAGATTAACTACATTATTTGACATTGCCTTGTTATATCCAAATAAAAACAGAACTTTTAAAAGTATTGTGTGAATGGCTTGCTATACTTTAGGTTATTATATACAGTGTGCTGCCTTGAGTATGTCTATTCATTGGTGTAAGGTTAACTCATGAGCGTGACTGGATGAGTTACATACCTTATGTTTACTTGCAAGTTGCTGATTCTCCAAAGTTAGAGCAGTAATCTTGGCTTGCAGAGCAGAAACCAGAGCTGCAGATGCTGTAAAACTGTGCTCGACCTGTCAACACATACGTTCACATGCAGAGGCACACAGACACAGAAAAGCAACGTTAAGGACCACTAGCTACCGACTGGAAAACAAAAACGAGTTTTGACACGTCTGAAGCTTAGGTTAGACCTCCTTCAAGAATGCCCAAGGTGAAAAGGTTCAGCAGTATACAGCTGTCGTTGTCAGAGTATAGTGTTACACTCACAAAAGCAATGTTGATTCAAGATTTAACAACCAGAAATACTTTTAGTAGAAAAAAAAGCTAAGAATGTATCAACATAGCCACCATGTCAAATATCTATACATCTAGCCCAAAGTTCTCTCAATCAAAATACCTTTTAGTTGGATTGGGTAGAAGATTCATCGACAATATGTCTATTCAACAATAATGATATGCAGTGCATGTGCTCTGCTTTTCAAACTAAAAGTCTGACATAATTTACTTCTAGACTGTTCAAATCTGCCGTCTGTAATATAGTCACCTTAGTTTCCAGTTCGGGGCCCGTCACCGTCTGCTCCACCGACTGCTTCAGGTCCTCGATTGTATCCAGCAACATGCTTCTCTCCTCATGGAGCTTTTCAACCTCCTCTCTCAGTGTCGTTCCTTTAACCTCATCCTCCTTTGAAATGAGGAAAGAGGAGGAGTAGCAGGGAAGAGTGGGAGGAGAGAAGAGAAAAAGATGGTCAAGGAAAGAGAGTAAAGGTGAGAGAAGGAGGAGGAGGGAAAAGCCAAGAATTTAGCTAATGGCATATGAGACTCGACTGTGATATAAATCACAAGATAAGTATCAACAAAATGTCTCCCTCTGGAGTTTGAGGAATGTTGCATATTTATCATTCCTGAAAACATCTTTGCATGTTTTAAAATCAACATTGACACCTGATTGCGCAAACCTTTATTGAAAAATACACATTTTTATTTACCTAATATTTATATATTTTTAGGGTTTTAGAGTGGTTACCTATTATTTTGTCAGATTCTCTTGTCGAACTATATTGAGATTTAACCAACTTATAAATGTATCATACCTTATAATGTATTCAATCCTTTTTTATTATTATTATTTAAACCTTTTCATATAAATTGTATTGCATATACAGTTACTAGATAAACTAAAGATGTTTTTCTATGGATTCTGCGAGTCTCCTTATTCTTATTATACTACAACCGATACAGGGTCAATGGAATTTGCTGCAAGTTTGGGGCTTATAGAATATTTTTATAATTATCTCAAAAATATATTATTAAATTATTATTTTATTAAATAAGACTCATGCACTAAATAAACCATGTTGTTGATTAAACTTATGGAATAAAGTCTGCCATGCTTCTGATTGGGGTTATTATATTAGTCTATGTTGACTTTTTTTATATGCTTTATTTTACCTTGAAGTTGAATCTTTTTGGAGTGTCACTTTTGTTGGATCCAGGGGTCCCAGCAGAGATAAGGACTGAAGGAGAAGAGGGTCCAGAGCTCTGAAGATTGGGTGAAGTTGATTAGTTTTTCTCATAAAACGTTACGATTTTGCTGGATTCAAATGTCAAAATGTGCTCTTGAGCAGCTTTAAAAAACAAATGAGTGCAATGTGTTTGTGATCTGTTGTAACAGAAACCCCAGGAATAAAATTCAACATGTAAGTATCCCGTTAAAACCAGTAGGTACCCTAGACTTGAATGAAGAACAGTTTTAAATCCTAAACTCTCGAAAACAAAAAGGCAGATTAGTATATAAATTGAATGAACATACTAATAACTACAGGATATGAAAACGTTATCCTTTGGTAATCCATCAACTGATGAGAGACTGCCTGACAGAGAGAACAGTAACATAACAGATAATAAGATATATGAGTAGACCTGTCGATAACACATTTTGTTGGATGATACATTGTCCCAGAAATAATGGTTGAGGAAAAGACATATGTATGCTATTAATATAATATGCATATAATAACATAATAATGAAAGTACAATATTTTAAATATCGTAATTAAATAAAAAAATGTTGGTTAAAATGTCGGTGACATTCTTTTATAAAAATTCATCCATGCAAACACGGCCGGCAATATAGTACGATAAGCCAGTGAAGTAATTATTGTGACGGGTCTACAGACCAAACACATACAGACCCGAGTACTTTTTGTATGAATATACTGCAGACATGCATTAATATAGAGAGTGGCATACTGATACAAGCAGATACAAAGAGAGGCATGCGTTTACCTGCAGTGGGCTATTAGGAGGTGGAGGTGCTTTTCGTTTTTTTGGGGTTGTGATCCGTTCATCACTTAGTTTAGCTACTTGATCATGCTGAGGAGCCAGCAGAGAGACAAGAGAAGAAAGGCAAAGGAAAAAGAGAGAAAGGAGGGATTCAGTGCTGGTTAGTAAGAGGAGAGCTACAGTAAAACCTCAGTTTTGTTTTCACAAAATAAAAAGAAATGTTCTAGAAGCTGAATTTTTTATTGACACATAAGAAAAGATGATACTAAACTACATTTGTACTTCAGTTCTTTTTCACTATGAATCACATTATATTACTCAAACCTAATTTAGACTCTATGATTAATTGATGGTTGTTTTAAATTCAGATGTTTTAGTAATTGTAATTGCCTGTTAGTGAGGGCCGGTAAAGAAAGGTTTATTTTTTATTTTGTTACCTGAGGACTTCTTGGAGACTTTGTATCTATAAAAAAAAAGACATGAGGAACATAAAAAATATTGCAGAATCAAGTAGATGTGATAATTATATCTTTCTCTCTAGATACTTTACATTTTCTACGACATGTGACATTGCTTTCATAGAGAGAAGTTTACACCAAGCATATAAAAGAGATCCCCTCTAGGTGGCAGTGTTGACTTTGAAAGCAGAGCACAAAGCTATGCCACCCAGAGGTGGTGCATTTTGTGCATGTGTGTGTATTGGGGGAAAACAGCTGGTCTTCACAAGATCAACCATTAAAAAGTGAGCTCCAGTAAGTTTCAGGGAAATAATGCTAAGTCAATGCAACATCTTAAAGGTTCTCTGTACAATATTCAGAGCATTAATATAGCATCACAATGCTATTTTCTATGTAAAGCTGTGGTGGAGTAATGTCTACCCAGCCAGAGACGTCCCTCTCCCTCTGTGTGTTGTAATCCAAGCTTCCCTGTGCTTTGCTTAGGTAGCCGGGCCGACTGTATGTGTCTTTTAGTGCATGTAAGCGCACGTGAGCATTGTCCTGGAAGTGTTGCGCCCAACCTCCGGTTCCCCTTCAGGTAAACAATGTTATGTCAGCACTGTCGCCGTAGTTTGCCCCGTTAGCTGTGAGCCACAGGCTCTCTGTCAACATGCTGAGAGCTGTGTGGTGGCAATATATGTGCTCTGAGGGTCAAATTTAGCACCGTAGCAAGTTACATACACATACATATTTGCTTCTGCTGCCTCAACGCTCACACAGCGAGTGTGTGACTCTTACCAGAGGCCTGTTGCCTGTTTAGGGCGGCATTGAGGGCAGTTTTGACCTCAGAGTTTTCCAGCAGCTTGGTGTAGTGTACGACATCATGGCCTTGTGAATCTACAGCTGACAGATCTACTCCTCGCTGAACCAAGACTTCAACAACGGAACCGGCGTTTGACTCGCTAGCCAGCATCAAGGCTGTCCTGCAACACAGAATAGAACACATATTGATTACCAATGCAACATCTATAGCCATCATCCAAAACGGGGCTTTAAAGTGCTGATTTCACACCGCTCTCAATATCAAGCTGAGTGCTCAGTGCAGAGCAGCTGCAATTAGCTCAAATGCACCACCACGCACGAGTATCTGGACCGGCATTTCAGAGTTTTTAGTGGGTCTTGACTTTGCTTGTACCTGCCACTGTTGTCAGAAGTGTTGATTTCAGCACCACAGTCCAGCAGAGTGCTGCATACCTCAGCATGAGCATGCTTGGCTGACAACAGCAAAGGGGTGAGCCCGTCCTTTGGAACAAACAGATATTATACACATTAGATACGACTGAAATCTTCCCAATGGAGGGACCACAAACCAGCATAACACACACAAATACACACCTACATAACTTCTCTCTTGTGACAGCAGGACATGGGCCTTGACATGAAGTATGGCAAGTGTTTGTGGGGTGAGAGAAATCTCAGATCCATGTGAAAAAGGAGTGGATGTCTCTCAAATGAATTTCCCAGCAGATAAACCGAAAGTCAAAGTTGTTCCACTTTCTGGAGAGTCTTAGATTTTTGGGAAAATCCCCAAAAATTATGAATTTGCAGTTCTAAAATAAGGGGCTGACTCTTTACAGTGGAGTTTATTAGCCTTGGTTGGGAAACTGAGGCAGTATGTTATGCAATGTAATCCCATATTTTTCACCAGGATTGACAGTTTCTAACCCCAAGCATAGCATTTAACCTAACCTTAACCATCTATGACCTAAATCTAACCAAAACATGTGATAGGCTGGGCTTGTGGAGGGCGGTGTAAAGCCTGGAAGGAGCTGCTGCCACATCATCTTCACGAAGATGAATTTAGAACTCAATATTTAACTGTATAAATAGACATTCCCACAGTTCATTTATATTAAACAAAAAGGGGGGAAAAAAACAAAATCATGTCCAACTAGAAAAGAGCAAAAGACTGTCACGAAACAGAAAAGCGTGTCAGCATAGCTTTGTGTTTTATAATACAAGGCTGCTGCTTCGACACACCACAGAGAACAAAACTATGCTGTGGGTTCCTCTGAGCTCTGGTGAAGACTTTAACAGCCCTGTGTCTGCTCTGCTCGGTCTGTGTTTCTACTGAACAGTTTCTTTTTGGGAATCTAAAACACAGAAATACGTTTTTCACCGCAGGGTAATAGATTCAGTGTCTGTGTGGACGAAAGTGAGAACACAGGTGTATAAATGTTTGTCTGCACTAAAGTTATGTTGACAACGTGTTGCCATCTTGTCACTTTAAAGCCAGAATACCAAATATGGGCAACAAGGTAAAAACTTGGTGAAGCAGACGTAGTGTGATCATTTGAGAGGCCTGTCAATCAAAGAAAAGGCCCACAAACCCCTGTGAGCTTAATACACACCTTTAGAATAAAATGTACTCTCTGTGGTGAATGCTACTTGATTTGGAAAACAGATACTGCACATACACAAGCACATGTCGGTGTTTTTCACAGCCTTGTGAATTAATATTTCATTAGTACAACATGTGACAGACTACTTCAGTCTTTTTTTCTTCTCATACAAACGCTGACTTGTGAAAAATGACATGCGAGTGGAAATGAAAGTGCCCGTTGTGCTAGCTCTATCCCTGTATGTGCTGCTGAATGAGTAGGCTACTGTAAACTCAACCTTTCTAGCATGCGACCCTGTAACGAGAAGCAATGTCTATTTGTGACTGCTCCTCATGTTGCTCATGTCCGTGAGCCGTGAACTGTTGAAACTAAAAGTAAATCGGATTAATTTCAATAATTACAGAGGCTTGAAGCGATAAGGACGCGTATAAAAAAAACAAAAGATTGGGGAAGAAATGTATAATGATGCTAATTTTGTGTGGCATAAATTTTTTTCTTCCCTATCCTGTCTCGCAAGTCAGCACACGTTTCTCACTGCTAGGTTGGGAATCATTGCTAAAAGCTCCATCCGAAGACCATAAACTTGTATTTCAGTACCGGGGAAAGTAATGAATCACTCACCAAACTACTTCCTAGTATGTGGATGTTCACATGCAACCTCGTCATGTTGTCACGTAGAAGTCTTAAAGCTATGACAATCTGACTACAATCTGACTACAGCACAGAGCTTAATGACATGAACTGCTGAGCTCACATAACCGCCAACATGTTGATTAGTGCACTGCTTTCCCTGTGTACTATGAAGTCACATGATATACCTTATCACATTTTAGATGGTTTTATATCCTCATCACATATTCATTTCATATTAAATTCGGTCAAATTTATTCAACACGCTTTCGTAGAGCAAGAAGGATATTGTCATGGGTAATAAATTGGCCAATATTAGCTTACTGCAGATACATTTAACAGAAATTGCGATTGGTAGACATATCTTTATGGAATTTTGTAAACTCCCAAATATCAACATCAGTATCAGCCTCAAACATCAAGTATTGTTCGGACTATACTCCGTATGTCTTCAGCTACATAACTCGTGTTCCTTTTGTAGTCTTCCAAGACTCTTTGACCCACTCAAACCAAACACATCGATGCCAAACCATTACCAGGTCACGGCTGTGAATTGTGTCACGGACGACTTTCTTTTAAGTAAGAGAGAAATATATTTCTTTCCAACTGAAAACATAAGGAAGCATTTACACTACATAGCACTGTCTCTGAACAGAATTTAAGTTTACATCTACTTGATTTCCTATAAACATTCTTTGTCCAACATTTGCGAGACCTGGCAGAAGTTCCTCCGTTTCTTTCGATATCTCGCTGTGTTCATTTGAGTCAAATATAGATCAGGTAAAGGCATGTGTTACAGCCATGACGTATGCCTGAAGCTAGCTAGCATTTTCTGCTCAGCAATATGTTCCAGACCACTTTGTGGTTTATCAGTCTCCATGTCCGCTAACAGCAAACAGAGCTGCTCACATCTCACACATATTTGCAGATGTTTATGGCTAGAGAAATAAATGATCACATTTTCTCTTCCTGTCATCGGAAAACTTTCAGCTACAAAACATGGTTTGTTGTCTGCGTAAGAACACATGAATATATACGCTTTGATGACACACTTGGAGTGAAATGCTTCATTTGAACATGCAGGTTTCCTAATGGGACAGACAATGCAGCATTTTGCTCAACAAGTTTCGGATTGATTAGGAAGAAATATTTAAATGTCACAGAAAACCTAAAAAGTCTTGTTGCTCTAATTATGAACAGGATTTCATAAACATTGTACTTTAAACCCTTTACAGCCAGGTGTACAAAGTGAGAGCATAAACAATGTTCAAAAGCCACAACTTGTCTAAGGTTTTACAAGCATGAGGAGGAAATACATGGAGATTTTAATGAGAAATAAACATAACATCCTTTAGTCGGCGAAGAGACCACTCTGTGTGCGTTTATCTCCTCAGGCCAGCTGTGGCATGATAATAAAAAAGAGAAATAAATGGACAACACATTCTCCTCTCCATTTCTTTTCTCTCTTTTTATATCACACACACACACACACACACACACACACACACACACACACACACACACACACACACACACACACACGGGTAAAAACCACAAACATGGAGCGTCACTGCAATGGAGACCACATGTCTGTGGCTTGAGAGTTACCAAAGTGCACTGACCCCCAGCTCACACACATCCACACATCTATACATGCACATACAATGTACATACATCAATCATTATACGGAGAAGGACAAACAAGAGGAAATGTCAGTTAATGAGGATCCTTTATATTATAGATGTACAGCTGTGAGCGACAACTGAAGCCAATTCAAAACATGATTGTTGTTTTACGTCTGCTCTCTTAACACACATTAATAAGTGCATAAAAGGACGCAGACCAAACTATACTGAGGGAGATAAGATATTGGACAGAAAATACATGTAATTATTTATTAATAATATTGCAAACACAGGACTAATAGACCGGATCAACCTTTCGAGAGCGAATTCCTCTCTGGAAATAACACAGTAGAAAAGTATATGAATGACACTGAATGGAGCATTTCTGTGGTCGTTATCCTGAGCCGCCTCACTACCCTGCCAGGAAAATAAAGTCTGAGAAAGAAGTAAAGTGGTAATAATAATTTAAGTACATACAGCATCTTTCAGGTTTATGGGACTTTTCAGTTCACACAGCAGTTGGACGGTCTGGATGTTCCCACTGGCAGCTGAGGATTACAAAAAAGGCAGAAAGGCAGTCAAGGAGAAGCATTTTTATATATTGTTTAATGTTATTTATTTATTTATTTTTGCAAGGCAAGGGTGATAAGTATATAGTTTGTGTTAAATACCGTCTAGGGTACCTCGTGTACAACAATTCAATACAAAAGTTGATCATACAAAAAGAACACAAGGAGTTCAGAGATAGCAGTGTGGTCTAGATAAGTTAGCGCTAGGATTTAGTTTAGAGAGAAATGCATCTCATCTGCTCCCCTCTCTCATTTCAAAAAGACCAAACATCATATTTGATGGTAGTTGTACTGTTGCACACACGATATTCGTGAAAGTGGCAGCTTCATGAAAAAAAGATGACAAGTGTGAGACTCTTCCCATCCCTAACACAGTGTTTGGTTTGAATAAAAACCTGCAAGAGTATTATGGGAACTTTTGACACATTTAATCACTTAAATCCATATATGGTAGCAAATTTCATCCGAATTAAATCAGAGCTTTAAGTTAATCTCACAAGATATTTTCCCACGTCCTTGTCCAAGCAGACTAATCTTCGATAAAAGCACTTCTGTTTGATTAACCCTCGGGGCACCGAGACACTTACCAGCGTGATGCAGAGCAGCCTTTCCTGAGCCGTCGACAGCATCGATAGGACATTTACTCTGGAGGGGAAACAGAGACAAATCATTAGACGTGTACTCAATGTTGCACATTATTAAATGCGCTTAACTACACATTTTTGTGTCAGCCGTCTGTGACATGCAATACATTTGTTTACTGTGTCCATCTAAGGATTTGGTGAATTCTTACATTTCCCTGAATGACTTTCTCAACATGAAGGTAATTATGTGTGTGTGTGTGTGTGTGTGTGTGTGTGTGTGTGTGTGTGTGTGTGTGTGTGTGTGTGTGTGTGTGTGTGTGTGTGTGTGTGTGTGTGTGTGTGTGTGTGTGTTCGTCTCCTCTTGCTGAGATTGCTGTGAAACTGTCTGATTTAAAACACCACAACCGAATAGTGAGACTATTCAGAGTGTAGGTTTCCTATGGTTCATGCTCCTGCTTTCACACATTCCTTATTGGCTACACAAGGTAATGTGTCCAGGAAGAAGTCTTGCAGTCTGACAAGATACTCTGCAATAAAACATTCTTAGTTCCATATTTCTTGTTCAACAAATCTTGAAATTAATTTTCCCTGAACCTAAAATACTGTACAGCCATTATATTAAATAAAAAACACAGTATATTATCACTGTGGGACTACAGTGTGTGAAATAGCATGGCTTGATAGGCAGAAAATTGTTATTATTTCCAGGGCATTCAATGTGACATTGCAATGTTAAGCCTCCTTTAGCTTACCTGAATTAGCTTTTTGCAGCACTCGGTGTGATTGTTTTTGGCAGCCAGGTGTAACGGATTGAAACCTTAACAGAAACCAAGAATGGCCATAGTTAAGAACTTTATTTGGCCAAAGACCTTTGTGACCAAAATTAAAAAGAAAACAATCTCAAGAAAGCATCTGAAAAGTTGTGCTAAAAGTATGTGGACACAACATTGTACTTTTACATTTACAGGATTTATTAAACAAATGAGTACATTTGTCAAGCCCCCATATGTTCCATCAATAATGTATACAACTACAGTACATACCTGCAGCATCAGTGATTGACAGGTCAGCTCCATGGGCCAGGATGACAGATAGGCAGTCAGTCTGTCCTCGTGCAGCCGCCACATGAAGACTGGAGACAAACCCAGAGATAAGAACTTAAAATCACAACAGCAGAGATGTTTGTAGAACAACCCTTTCACACATTTGATAGCTTTCAGAGCTTAAAAATCTAATGACGTGGGAACTCCAACTTGAAAATGGCTTCCTTGCAAAATTGTGGCATCTACATGCTCATACAGCAGACTGTAAAACCACAACTGTTCATTCTTACACCTCATTGTCCGTTTGTGCTTTTGTGTGCAGTAGGCAATCAATTAAACCTCTTTCCAGCTCAGCGAGCAGAATGAAAAAAACACTACACATGCCCAGCATTCCCTTGGGGTTTGCATCTACTTGGTACACACTCACACATTCTTACACACTCACACAGCTATAGAGCTACTGTAGACTTTATGCATGCTGAAAAGATTGGAGCCTTGAGATCCCAAATTACCACATTTATCGTGATTTACAAAAGCTGTGAGGATGTATCAGACACACACACACACACACACACACACACACACACACACACACACACAGTAAACTATTGATGGAGCAAAAAACCTGTGTGTTTGTTACAGCATGTGAGAATCTGCACATTCGTTTCTCCTTGCATTTGTTCCCGTGTTTTGGTGTTCCTGGCTCTGCGTGAGCCGCTCAACACATTGAGGTCAGCGGGTGTTGTGTTTCAGGAAAAGAAAGGAGGTCAAATATTAACACTGAGCCACTGTGTTATCAACAATCTTAACTGGTGAGGCAACGAGCGTCACAGCCTCTGCAGAAATGAACTAGCTCTCAAAACCCTGAATGTCCGGGAGGCTGAATGAATGGTTTAAAATGTCAACCTTTCAGGCACTATGAACAACAGCTGTATTTTTAGATTGGCCATTCATTTTTAACATTGTGCTGTAGAGCAGTAGAGTAGTTACATAAACTCAAGATTTTGAGCATTTGCTGCCGGCATATGCAACTCTAAAACTTAAAAGGAAAACACAGAAATCCCCAAGACTGGATAATGTTTGCCTTAAATGCGTATGCCCATTTTTACTTTACCACAATCACACAATGTCTTATCACATATGTGTTATTAAAGCATTGAGCCAAGTCCCAGATTGCGCCTGAAAACCTGCACAGTTGTTTACGTGTTGTTAGATATTACAAAACCAGGCTGCAAACTGGAGAGACTGGACATTTAATTCCACACAGATTTTTTGTTTGCAGCCTTGTCAGTGAAGCAGATGTGAATAAAAAGTGCTTTTCTTTTTTGATTGAGGCCGCATTCCCTAGCGTCCTACAAAAGGCACTGCAGACTATTGTCTCTGTGCAAAAAAAGTTAAATTTCCTTGATTGCTACATCTGCACTACATTTTCTTTTAAACTTTTGTAGATAATAGTGAGAATGCTTACGCTGATTTGCCCTCGCCATCCAGTTTTACAGCGCTGGCACCTTTCTTGGCAAGAAGTGATGCCACCTTCTCCGCCTCGCCATGCTCCACCGCAGCAAGCAGGCGCTCGTCGTTTTTGTTCCACTCATTGACCTAAAAGGGATCATTTGTAAAAAGGGAGACATAAAGCATCATGATCATCAAGACATGACTGTTATGCATGTATCCATGGCTTTAATTATAAGAAAGAATGCAATAGACATTCATTTTATATCTAATATTATTAATGTATACCTTCCCAACAATGATGCATCGTCAGACATTAACACATTTTACTCGGCATCCAAAATGCCCGAGATGTCCTTAATGAGAGTAATGTTTCTCAGAGGGAGAGAATGTTTTTTTTTGGCTCTGCGATAGCCCACACAAAAGATAACATATGTCTCCATATGCGAGAACATACACAAACACATAACATCCAGTGTAGGCACGTTCACTGACACACATACACAAACCAAATAGCCCCACATTTGTATCACTGACGGGCTCTGGCACAACCCCCTCCAAAAAAAACCAATAACCATGTAAAAAGGACGATGGATGTGCAAATTATAAATCAACAATCAGAAATATCAAATTAGGAAAGTAGCAATAGCTGAAAATGTGTTCATAGAAATTGTTGTTAAAAATGTTGTAAATTAATTAGTTTCCTTAACTTGATAACAGGGTAAGGGGGCAGAACAAAAGCTGTGCAAAAATCTGTGAACATTCTGGCAGCACACGTTCATTAGTCCGCTCTCCCTGCAACCATCTGTGCATATTAGGATGCAGCACAGTATTAGATTTGACCCGATAGCCTACTGACCTACACCTGATAAGGGCGCTGAACTCTCTGACTCCAGAATTACTTGGGGTGGCAAACTGTACTCTATTTTCAGAGAGCAATACGCCGGCATAGCAATACATGGTGTAAATAGCCTCTGTGGCAAACACCCAAATGCAATCACTGCAATACATTTTGCAAAGCTGGTGGAAAATTGCTGGGCTATAAAAAATCCCCTCAGTCACTGAAACAGCTAGGATGACCCCTGAGCCCTGCAGCCTCAGCCCCAGTCATTAATGTGGACCAGTGAGGAAATTAAAAATACAAAATTGTTGGGGGTGTTTTTTGTAACAAAATTTAATAAAAAATGTCTGTGCAGAGAAATATTCTTGCTTATTTGGCAAGGAGCTCTGGAAAATTATTGCGATCCAAAGCTTCAAAGCACTAAAGCAGGAGGCGATACTATAGGAGGAGGTGTAAGACGAGAAAGTTCTCCAACAGACTGGAAATAACAGATTGGATATGAAAACACTCGGTGCACTGACAGACACATGTGAAAAAAATATATGAATCTACCAGGTGCCTCTCCATGTCTGTGATGAACATACTTCACCACGTACTTCAAGCATGTTCAAAGATATCCAATACCAGTTCAGAGTTACTACAAAATAAATGCAGGATCGAGAAAAACCTTGTTTTATAACACGTGTACAGTGGTAAGAATTTCAGCAACACACCGGGAGATTTGAGTTAATGTGTGAGTTTCAACAGTCCGATTGCATAATTCCTGTATTATTGAAGTTACTGGAAATACATCCAGCAGTAGCCCTTCACTTTTTACGAGTGTGTTTCTCGGAAACGTTTGACTTACAGCATTCCTGAATTTGCTCATGTTTTGTCCATTTGCTTATGTTTGTTAGAAAGTACCCTGTGGAGTTTTTGACCACAAGCAGCGCTATGGAGCAATGTGTTCCCGAGTCAGTCTCAATTGTGTGTGTGTGTATATCGCGCACAAGGACACATGTACATGTGCAGCAGGCAAGGTGATGCACATTCATGTAGCTGGTATTCAACTGATTGACAGTTGATGGCTGGCAGTAATGTCTCAGCATAGCAATGCGCCGACAAAGGCAACTAAGAAGAGGTTAGCAAACCCATACCGCACACATATACATACATACAACAAAAGTGGGGCTTTGCAAATGTTTTATGGAAGAAAAGTATACATTTAACATGTTTGTTACGGTTTGAGGATACACACAAGTGTGGGTGAGAAACACTAGATGAAATAATTACTTTTGTTTGTTCACAAGAACACTCCACGGGGCACCTTTCAGTCGCAGTGCATTAATGACTCAGACGCTATACTTTTATTATTCTAAAAAAATATTTAAAAAAAAAAATGTGCGTACAGACAGAGCTGAAAACAAAACACTAATGTGGTCATGCATTAACAGGGTTCATGACAAAAACAAAAACTAACCTTCAAGGGAAGAATCATAGACGAGCTAGTTCAAAAACTAAATTCTATAGTTTTAATGAGTGAAGCAAATGTTTAGACTTTCATCTCCTAAGTTAATTGATCTTTCGATGAGCTGAATAAGACCTGGTTGGCTTTCCGCGGAAACCTTGTGGTGCGGACCAAATCATTCCCAAAATGTGTGTCTTTCCGTAGCTATGATTGATGTGAAGTTGAACATGACACAGCAGGAGATCACTTAAGCTATAAAAGAACACATCCGATATTGTGTCGTGCTCAGGATTCCTCGTTTTCACGGAGGGGAGCTGGATTTTCCTCCAGAATGTGAGTTTGAAAAGTCTCATGATTTTTCATATAGCCAGTCATGTGTTATTCAAGCAGCATGCAGGGCACTGAAGCAAGCAAATACTAAAAATAGGTCTACCTTCAAGATGGAGAAAGATGAAAATATACAACTGAGACATAACTGAAGAAAATGTAAAGACAAAAGTATGTACCCTTTTTCTGTTATCCGAGTTTCAACAAAATCTTAAAAAAAAAAAATGCAAACGGAACTTGGAGATTTGTTTGTTAATATTGTTCAACAAGTTACGAAGTAGTTCTCTTCTTATCATGCTTTGTGGACGTCAGGAAGGGTGGAACTTGGTGCTGTAATTGAGTGCCTTTATGATCCGGAAACAGCAGCAAAACAAAAACACTCCCTCCACTATTTAGCCTTGACCTCCTGTCTGATCTAACCAGTCTCTGTACCCGTTCCTAAAAATGGAATTATACATTTGTATGTATTGCAGCCTTGCCTATTCCAGGCTGTATTGTGTAGTTTGTACAAATAACTGAAAATGCTGATCTCTGGGAAGTTTTCCAAACACTCCCCCCTCCATAGTATTTATGATCACAACGTTTTCTGCTCAAATAGCAAATATTTAAATCAGAGTATGAAATTATTTTAGAGTGGTGTGTCACACATTAATAATGATTTTGAAAAGTCAGAATATATTGTGCAATGCCTAAGTGGAAGTTTATTCATTTTAAATACAGAGGTATGCCTGGAAAATGTCTCAAAGAGCGAAGATACAGGCTTTCAAATGCACCATGCCATGAAATTACTACCAGTGTTTATCCTTAAGATGCACCAACCCCCTAATTTACAGAAAACCCAGAGGGGACAGAGCAGAGTTACCCTGATTGATGGTTAACCACGCAAACCTGAAGAGCCGTGAGAGGAGCAACCTGGCAATTAGTAAGTTAGAGTTTGATTCGCTGAGACAGAAAACCAGAAAGAAGGTAGAAGCTAATGCAGCGTTTTTTTAAACTTAAGTCCAGGGATCAGTACTGCATATTCTCCGGGTTCAGGGCTTTCTGCTATCATTAACAACACTGCCAGTAACACTCAACAGCCAGTTCTCTGTCATATTTGCTTCAGTAAAGATTTGTTCATGCTGTGGTTGGTTGTTAGTTGCTTTGAATCAAGAAACTACAGCCCTCTACCCCATATCTTCTACCGACTACCTTACAGGCAAAGGTTGCTCAGCTATTGAAAAGCTTCATGGATAACCTCGTACAGAAACAGTCTTCACCGTATGACACAAAATACAGCACAGTAAGTTTTTTTTAGAGCTCCCCACAACAGCATTTACCTCTGGCAAAACGCAATTTCTCTGAAAGTATGCAACTCTAAAAGCTTTTACCCGAGGTCGTTACCTCAACTGAACCTCCACTATGTCTACAGAGTGGAGTCAACACTGTTAACCAGAAATATGTACCGTTACTGCTGTTATTACCAATGCCATTTATTATTACCAAAAGGGGTTTATATGACAGAGAAACCAGTTTCACAACAATTTGCACAACATTGTTTACTTTAAATGTTTCACACATCTGTGTCTCAGAAGTGCACTCTCTCCTGCATTCATGAATCATTTCAGTGGTTTCATATTGAGCAGCACTTCCTCTTTGTACACTGAAGCGTCTCGCTGGTCACACGCAAACTAATTTTCTGTGTTCGACTCATCGGTTCACTGCAGCTCTACAAATATTCATTCTGCATTCAGCTGTAAATTGGTTTGTGGACCGGTCTTATTTTGATTCTTAATCACTGTAAAAAAATTAAAAAGACTGTAAAAGAAACATAACTATCCAAAAACTGTCTGATATTTGCAGTGAATGCTCCTATCGTGGTTTCATTATCAAGAACTGCATGTAGGAGAAAAACTGGAATGGTCTTTGACCACCAACCAGCACTAATAGAACAAATTACAGGGGAAACGCTGATGTACTGTATCACATGATCCTGCCTAATGGCTTCTGTGATTTGACAAAAAATGAAGGGCTGCCACG
Organism: Taurulus bubalis; assembly: GCF_910589615.1. NCBI lineage: Eukaryota > Metazoa > Chordata > Actinopteri > Perciformes > Cottidae > Taurulus > Taurulus bubalis. The sequence continues at coordinate 11,110,053 of NC_136607.1, forward strand.
ACCGAGCAGCGTGACATTGATAGCATTAGACTACAGGACATCGTCATGGACAGGTTTAAGTGGAGCGGAATGCTCCAGTTCGGTCCCACACACAAATAGTGTCATCGCAGGGAGGCTGATGAAATAATCATGTGCTGGCAGAGATGGTGCAAAATCAGCACGGGACTCAGCTCCTAAAAAAAAGTGATTGAACAAAGTGTATCTAAGAGTTTTCTTCACCGAAAAAAATGGCATAATGCAGGAATGCTTGACAAATGTGTACCATACACTTGCACTGGCCCAATAGAATAATAATTAAAAAAAGTATCTTCATGCCCTTAATTTTGCTGCAACAATTTTACAATCTATTATTAAGACAAACACTACCTAGTTCCAGTTTCTCAGTCTTGAGACTATGCTGCCTTTTTTGTGTGTCTTATTTGATTGCTAATTGAATATCTGAGGGTTTGGGATTGTTTGCAACACTAGCATTCATTTGGAGTTGTGTTTGTGATCACTAAATGAGTCAATGTTCCCTCTTTCAACTCGGTTTTTGGTCTCTACCAACCCCTGAGGGACATAGCTGTCTCTTTAGCTGCTGAATGCTCCACCATGTTTACCGGCCACTGTAACTGTGTCTGCCTGCTGTTTGCTACTGAGCAGGTATAGTGTACTGTGGGCTTTATTTTTCAGCTGAACAGCTAAATGATGAGCTGAAAAGCAGAAAACGGGTCAGATGCAGATGATAATTCTCTGTAAATTCATCAAGGAGCGACGCCCTTCACATATATGACACACTGTTATTATAAATATATTGATTACAGCCACTTTTCATGGTTAGTTACAGTCCCCTGATGTTAAATCTGGACACAGAGCAAAGAGTATGTCAATACTGTACACCACACATTCAAAAACGTCAAAACCAGTGTACAACATATTAACTCTAAATGACTTTGTTTGGACATCATCAGCTTGTATTGACTATTGTTGGCTTAGCCTACATTGGCTTGCACTGGACAGCATGGGTTTAACCCACATTGGTTTGCACTAGCAATAAGTCATGGGTTACTAATCCTGTGATTATAAACCAGTAAGACCACCGTTGTTCTGTGTCCCACCAGGAAGTGAAAAGGATCTCACTTCCTCCCTTGCTTTCAGTCGTTTCCCTGACTGCCCCCCGGCTCTGTCTGTCCGCCTCTCTTCAAGGTTCTCCCTCTCGTTCCGTTTCTTGTGCTGTGATAAGTGTGTTTACAGTGGGATCAGGGTGCGGACGGTAGTGTGTGTGTGTGTGTGTGTTGTCTCTCGGTCTTTAGCCTGACAGTCATTAAAACACACAAACAGTCAGCTGATAACACTAAGTGTTTCCTGTTTGTCCAGGCGTGATGTTGGCTGCAAGAGCAAGGAGAAGAGAACAAGGAGCAAGAAAGCTGAAGAGGTGAGGTAAAGAGAAAGCAATTGATGAATCGGTGGAGACGTGCTGAGAGGCAAAAAGAAACGGAGACATTGGCGTGGTATAAATTATGTTCAGTGTGTTTATATTCTGCCTGTTGTTTGCAGTCATATTCTAATGAGTCATTGTCCCTGCGTCCCCTCCTCTCCTCTCATGTGTTAATTCTTTACCCATTTGAGAAGCCTTGAAAACAAATGATGGAGTCACACCTTCAAACATCCAGTCATTACTTGAGTTTTAGAATTAGTTGCAAAGAAAACAGATGCCCCTCGAGAGTGTGTGACCGTTTGTTCACCCAATGGTTTCTGCATAAACATGCTCGGAGTGTTTTTTTCTGCTTCTCTGAACTTCCTCGGTTCTCTGAAGGAAAAACAAACTCAGATCGGAAAGCAGTGATTCCTCCATCACATTCTGTATGTTTGTACAGTTCAGCCGCTGGGAGCAGGTGGAGTTTAACTGAAAAATGTTTACTTTAGAAAACCTTTAGTATTTCCTTCCAAAACAGGCGAAATGTTTATTGATCTTCAGATAAAAAGGTGTTTGTTCATCTTTGATTTTCTGGGTCGTCCCTTTTGCCTTCACTACGTGGAGAATACATGTTATTTCAATGCAGTTGCTTATTTACTCATTTAAACCTGATAAGCAAAGGGGGAAAAAGGAAGCCTTTTATTATTATTTGCCAATGAACTGCATTTCCCAGGAAATATAAAGAGTAGAAACATGTGTGATGTTGTTTAAGGGTAATTTGATCCGACGGTGGCAGCAGGAGATGAAACATAACCGTGACAATTTTCATGGTGATCTGAGCAGTAATTGTGAGGAAGTCTTACTCTGGACTGAAGTGTGGGGCAGACCACAGACGAACCAACTGGGCTTGGTTGGGCAAGAAAAAAATAAAACGTGGACATAAAGAGAGAAGATACTAAGTATTATTTCTGAAGAAAATACACAGAGACTGATTTCCTAAAATGCATAGAGAGGAAATACGGAAAGGAAACGGAAAAACAAACAAAGCAGCTCATGATTATCAGGATAGAAATACATGGGTTCTCACAGAGGAGATTCAACATGACCACATAACACCATCCCCTGTTCCAATTCACACACACTAAACAAGATTTGTCTCTTGTGTAAACGAGAATTACATTTTCCGTGGGATTACATATTTGATAGATAAAGCTAAATAAATGCAGAGAGAAAAGTAGTTAGCTGGGAGGTAAGATGAACAAGCGACATACAGACTCAACTCGGGAAATAACATATGTACATGTTACAAGAATATTCTTTGTTTGGGAGACAGAAGAGGGCAGTGCAAACAGGATGTAGAGGAGAGTGAACCATGTACAGAACAAAAAGGAAAAGAAACAGTGAAGGAAAGATTGACACATATACAATATCTCTGCCCTTTGATCAGCAGTGGCTGTTAACTTCAAACCCCTTATCTGCAACAAAGCAGATGCTCAAATGTCCTCAAACAATACATCCTTTCTCTCGGGCCGCAGCTGAAACCGCTTACTGTCCTCTGTAGCGCGCACGCACACACACACACAATAGTTTACTAGACATTGAAACTCAAACCCAGAATAAGAGAGTTGGTAGACAAAACTGTAAAACAAATAACAGATGGTTTCTCTCATGATAAAAGATTCTGCCATGAATTTCACAATACTGCCCAAACTGGACCACACATAAGGAAATAAATTGACATCATCTGAATTTTTCTCATTTGACAACGTTTTTTTTTTTAATAGATTGTCTGCAATTTAACTGGACCCTCCATCTCCCCACTACATATATTTCAAGCTCAAAACTAGGGAACGTTGGTGCAGTTGATATATTGTCCGTGTATGAACACCAGCAAATATAAATACTGTATGTTTATTTATTTATTTCTTCTTCCTTGATAAAATCTGGCACCTACATTACCAACAATGCAACTCAACAAACAACAGTTGGATAGGCTATTCGGATGTGTTATGCTAGTAGTGGCTAATATAGCCTTTATAGGACATTTTTCACATGATGTTGTACTCCACGATCTGTAAACAGACTTCTAAAAAAAAGAAAAGAAATCAATAGAGTTCCCCTTTGAAACACTATTGACGTTAAATAACAGCTATGTTAACACTTAAAAGTCTGCCAAGAGTGCTTCTTTGCATCTATTTTGCAGACATCCAAGACTGCCAAGGAGATTCTTTTTTACTTTCCTCCATTAAGCATTTACTTAATGGAGTGTTGTTGAGACTCTCTGATTCAAGTACTATGAAAACAAACACGCACTGTGTGTATGCGTCACACTATTTAAGAATAAGGCTGTTCTGTCCTAAAGTGTATATGTCTTTTAAATGATAAACTGAATTTTTTTTCTCTCTCTCTCTCTCTCTCTCTCTCTCTCTCTCTCTCTCTCTCTCTCTCTCTCTCTCTCTCTCTCTCTCTCTCTCTCTCTCTCTCTCTCTCTCTCTCTCTCTCTCTCTCTCTCTCTCTCTCTCTCTCTCTCTCTCTCTCTCTCTCTCTCTCTCTCTCTGAAAACAAAACTGTCAGCATGTCATCCATCAGCCCCCCTGACCCTCTTCAATTCACTTCAGTGTCAGAGCTTGAAAATACTCCCATTAGTGGGCATTTCCTTTTGACCTTTTCTAATTACCTCTCATTTGACTGCTTTTACTTGTGCTGCTCTCATAAACAACTGGTGCAGTTACAGGAAAACCATGAGGCCACCGTGACTCTTGGAGTTGTGAAAATAAAAGTGCATTTGCTTTGTGCATTATAGGCTGCCACAAAGACACAAGCCCTGCTATATGTACACTATATTTCTGCTAGAACTCATTACATACACATGTTGACACTGCTCTTTTCATTTAATTAATTTGATGCAGAAGTCCAGCATTAGACATTTATGTGTGCAAGCAGACCTCCAGTAAAAAAAATAGCACTCATGCAACACTTCCTCCTGACACAAATAGCCTTTCCTGCCCTATAAATAAACACTGCTGGACTTGGAAAGCAACCAGCCTCATTACGCTGGAGGTCTGCTCATGAAGTCAGTGGAGTAGGGCAAACATATATGGCAACCCTTTCTTCACTTGGGAATCAGGATAGTTCATGCATGTGTCAGTGGACAAAGAGTCAAATTAATAAATTAATTAATATCAGGATATATATATATATATATATATATATATATATATATATATATATATATATATATATATATATATATATATATATATATATATATATATATATATATATATATATATATATATATATATAGTCTCACTGATCTGTCTGTTGAGCTCCAGGGACAAACGTTTTGTGAAAACAGGAAAACTGACTGTCACTTTTCCATGACTTAAATCATGAGTCTGCGAGCAGAAACAGCCCTTGGAAGTACACTGCAAATCAAGAAATGCAATGGTCGCTCATGAAGTAAAGTTCTCATGGGGTTTTTTCAGGTGAACTGAGTCTAACCCTCCCTCGATCCATCTCCGAGCATGAATATTGTTCCAGTAGTTTGGCTCAGGCCAAACTAAACAACCCGCCTGGGGGCGGGGGAGCCAGACTGACCTCCGCGCTCATATAGGGTTTCTTTCCACCTCACTTTCTTTCCAACGCTCTGCTCCTTTATCTTGTTCTTCATTATTCCTTTATCTTCGTCTCCGTTTTGTTATTATTCTTCACAACTCCTCCCCCTTTTCTACAACCTTTCAACTGAACTCCGCTCATCCACCGTATCTGCTTTTGTCTCTCTCTCTGGTGCCGACATCATTATCAGTGATTAGTTAGGTCTCACACTATTACTTCATCTGCATGTAATTCTGAACCATGTCGACAGACAGTCTTGTGACTTTATACTCACACTGATAAATGTATCTTCACAAACATATCATCATTAACATATACACAGGCGCATACATAAAGCAGATGCGAGGACCTTGCATCATGTCATCACACCCACACCAGTAAACAAGCAAGTCCATGCACAAACACACACCCACACAAAAATGAGCATACAAACGCATGCACAGACACAAAGTTCTCACCCGTCTGCTTTTACCACGCTCAGTGCTTCATGTATTTGCTGACGAGCAGGTTTCCTGACTGTCTTTCTGTATGTACACAGGCAATAAGGAATCAAATAGATCCCATGGGCACTTCCTGCTTTAATTGGATCCATGTTTAAACAGGCTCTAAGCCATTTACCCAAGCCTTTCCTAGAATTCATTTAAACTACTTTAAGTGTGTAAATTATGTTTTCAATTAGAAACCATTGGGATCAAAATCAATACTGAAACTTTAGGATAACGACCAGAGTGGCTATTGCTGTCAACAACGGCAGTAGAAGACCCGATCCATGTTATAAGAAGGAGTCAAAAATAACATTTGGCAAGATGACATTTACTTTCTGCTCATGACAACAGCTGCTCTAATACCTTTAATGTGCCATGAAAAGCAGTAGGAATGTTACCAGTAATCATGTAATGTCACATAGTGCTGAGATGATTAAATAAGGTCTTTGGTTAACACAAGCTTAAGAGATTTTAACGTTTTGTTCTACTATATTAAATATGTGAGTAGATACCCCTCTTGAAGTTCTGAGGATGGATTGTGTCTTTAAAAGGCAGTTGCTTACAAGTGGCTAAATGAGACTACACAACGTCATCACGCCGACTCGTCCGCTTTCACCACCTTGTGTTTGTACTCGAGCTCATGCGACCGTGGAGTAGTTTGATTACGCCCTACAAGACTTATAAAAGTCTTGTTTTCAAGATTAATTTGCTGAAAGAAACGCATAAGTATCATAAACTTGTGTCTGCCACAGATCTTATTTTCTGCAATACTCCAATGGAAAGATCCCTTTGGTTTTTTGTCTAGAGATGCAGTGCTTCATGGGTGGGCCTACAAAACTATGTCACCCTGCACCACTCTCACCACTGTTGTCTCACCAATAGAATGTTGAAAAGAATTGCTCAACACAATTTTTCTAAAGACCAAGATGATTTCTTCAAAAGTCTTGTTTTCTTCGACCAGGAGTCCAAAACTAAAAATATGTTCAGTGTACAATTATATGTAATATAAAATGGAGAAACACAGCAAATCTTCACATTTGAGAAGCTGGATACAGACAATGTTTGTAATTAAGAAAGTAGCTTAAACAATTCATCAATCATCAAACTGGATAATATATTTTCTAACTGACTCATGGTTTCAGCTTCATCTCTGTTCATGTACAACAGACACACACCCTTCCTCCACCTCCTCTCCCAGATTAATGCTGGGCTGTCTCTGAGGTTTTACCGTCACTACCAGCTCCAATACCGTTTCACTACACCCAACCAGTCCATGCCAAACCAAGTCAGACTGGGCCAAACCAAACAGAGCCAAGTAGCTGGGCTTCAGTTTAAAGAAACCTTCTCCCCCTCCTGTCCTGGAATGTTTTCATCTTGTTTTAACCATGTAAAGCACTTTTTAACTTTATTTTGAAAAGCTCTTTATGAATAAAGTGTATTATTATCATTATATAATTGAAATGATGCTGCATTATTGTGCTACTATAGAATCATTTGTATTGTGTGACAGTATGGCTTCAACTTTTAAAAAAGTATGGTGTGTTTTCCCCAATGTGCTAAGAAGGAAGGGAAACATGGTTTAATGTTTTCAACCACACAAAATACATTTTTTTTATGCCTTCAGATGATCAGCATGTGATTTTTTTGTTGCAGTGCTGCTCCACTTAGCACAGCAGACACATGTCAAAACTCTTCATAATAAGGACTTTGTTCCTACAGTATTCACCTAGCTTAATTTAGATTACCATATATTCATCTGAATAAGTGCCAACAATGAAAACAAAAAGCAAACGTGCAGTTTAGTCTCCGGTGTCGTGTAGCTCAGATTAATTGAAGCCATGAAGCAGCTGTGTTGAGTGAGAGGAGACAGTATAATCCACACTTCAATTAGAAACAGGGACACTGGATGCGGAGGGAAGGGTGTGTGTGTGTCTTCCCGTATGCTGTGGATACCGGTCTACGCACATGGATGTGAAAGTTTGTGTGTGTGTGTGTGTGTGTGTGAGAAAGCCCCGAGTAATCCTGCTTAGTCTAGCGGCTGGTGGGGGGCAGGTTTATGTAGTGTGACAGTACGAGGGTCTGGGTGAGGGTTTAATACCAGAACCACTCTGAACAATAAAATGCACACGTAGTAACAAACACAGATTGTGTGTGTGTGTGTGTGTGTGTGTGTGTGTGTGTGTGTGTGTGTGTGTGTGTGTGCGTGTAATGTGCTTGGGGGATGGTCATAAGGGGCTGAGAGTAAGATAACAGTGTCAACAAATTAACTCATTTAGAGCAGCGCTGCTCAAAACAGCAGGGACACGTCGTTAATGTGGTCTCAAAGGGTCGACGCACGTTACAAGATTTAATTAAGATTTTCTCAAACTAATTACACATGACTGTTTTTACGACGATGAAGGTTGTTTCAGGAAAATGATTATGTTGGTAGAGTGATTTTCTACCTTATAGAATGGGCTTGTCGTTGTTTTACATTACTCCATGTTAAATATTACAGAGATTACCATTTAGGGCTGGTGATCAAACCACAATAACTTCTTCTTGTTCTTCTTTGGTTCTCAACCAAAATGTATTCGTAGCAATAAGTATTCAAAAGTACCAAAACCTAGAATTGAATGTTCAGATGTGTAGTCTTATCAATGTATTCTTAATTTAAATAAAACTGTTGACTTTAAACTGGCAAAATGATTGTACAGCTGAACATATGAACACTTGATATTTAACAAAGTAAAGTAAGCATTATGTTTTCAGTATCAAAACTCACTGCCAACAAAACCACCCAACGCGCTAAATCTTTGTCTTCTTGTATTCCAAGCCGACATTAAACAAAAGAGGCCTAGTTTGAACACAACACAGAACAAACATTCATATTAACATTATCGTTGCAGGTCACAGCAAAACCATCTCTGACAGCTGATTGTTCAGACATGGCTGAAGCAAAATGCCTGTAAGTCTCCTTGTGGCTGATCGCCAACCCCATTCCCAGAAACCAGATTACAGCGTCTGCTTGTCTTCACACACACACACACACACACACACACACACACACACACACACACACACACACACACACACACACACACACACACACACACACACACACACACACACACACACACACACACACACACACACACACAGTTTGGCCAAGTAGGCTTAGCTGAAATGAGCCACAAAAGAATCCCAAATTGTCAGGGATGTATTCCAAATACATATTCAGGCACAGACACAGACAGAAACAACACTCAAACGCAGACACAGAGTCTAGCAGACAGACAAACATTTCAGAACACACACACTTAAAAGAATTCCTCCAATTCACTTTGACCTTGTATAACTACAAACCTGCTGATAATGCAACACGGGTGATACTTTAGCGACTGACACGAACAGAATTTTGTAAAAAATGTAATGTCTAAAACGTCCCACCACAACACAGCCATGATGATCCCAGTGCAGATAGAAATAGTCATTACTATTGCTGGATAATCTGTGAGAAAATTCACTCATTCAGTTCTCAGTCAATCTTTTTTGTGCATCAAGAAAGATGTTTGATATTGAGGTTTAAAATGCGTGCGCACCTCAAGCGTAGGTGGCGTTTTCACACTACTCGGCCTTCCAGTGCAGTGTTTGAGAAAGCCGATCTAATTAACCCGGCGACACATTCTGCCGAGTCTGCCTGCCTATACAGTTTACCAGATAGTTTACATGGTACTTCTGCTGCCAAACAGAGATGTGTGTAACAATCAAATATGCTGGAAGGTCAAAAAAAGGTCTGAGAAAGATCTCTATTTGAATTTAAAAAAAAATAGTGATTAAGTGACATGATGAAAAGTGACAAGTCAAATTGTGTTAGCAAGTTGTTCACTAGCTAGTGGTATAAATTAAGTGTATTATCCACACCCCAAGGTATCATTTATGACTCTACCACAGCATCAAATCAAAACTTCTAGATGTTTTTTTTCATAAATCAGTTACACACTTTCCTGCAGCTCAGTGTTACTTACACAATCAAGGCCATATCATCCAGCTCAACACTTAGTCCCTTTACCGCCTGTATCACATTGAAGTGAGAGCTCTTTTTCTTTTATTATCTTCCAGGCCTCACGTTGTGCAGAAGGTGAGTAAAGGTTGCATTCAGTTCACTGGGCTGGAGGTGGATCCCCAAAGGGAAGCATTGAGAACAGATTCGACTTCGGCACAGATTCCATTACACATTATCTGGAAATGTCTTTACTTCATAGTACAGCTATGTACGAAGGCATTAAGTTTCTTTTATTTTGTTTTGGGTTTGGGGGGGGGAACATTCCTGAGAAATCGGTCACTGAAACACACAGCCTAAAATAGAACCACAGACATATTTGCTTTCTATTATGGTTGTTCGGGGTTTCTATAAAGAGCAATGGAATGACGATTGGCTCAGAGGATAAACATGTTGGCCTGTGAAACATTTTTCTGTGAATCTTAATGATGACCATTCATTTTAATGATCATGTGTGCACTACAGTACAGACAACATTTTACTCAGGTTTCCTCTGCATCCAAAACGAATGTGTACTTCACTGAATTACATTTTTAAAAGTATATCTATGGATCTTTTTATTTATTAAAAAATAATTATCTTTGGTCCAAACTTAGAATATAATTGGGATATATGCGTTTAATTAGAAGTAAACATGCTATTGCAGTCAGACTTTATTAAGTTATTTAATTTTAAAACAATAATGCCTCATTAGGGTCATTTTATTATGTGATGTGTGTTCAGCTTGAATGCAAGAGAGCGGGTTCTATAACACTGGTACAGTTCAACAGCTCAATTGTTTCCTTTCCCCAAACAGTATCATATCAATGCACAAATACAAAAACAGGGATTTATTAAAATTCATAGATGAACCGAAAAATAATTAGACAGCAAGGCTATCAAAGTGCAACAATGTGTGTGGGTGTGAGGTTTGCAAAGACACGCACGACTGCGAATGGCTTCAGTCGTGTTTCTAAGCAACATGCACATCCACTGCGCTTCCCTTTCTTCTCTCATGCCGCCTACGAACGGCTATTTCAGTGACGACAAGCATTCCACTCGATAAGCATCCATCTCAAACGCTTTACAACTCTCACTGTAACAACGCTGGTTTCGACTGGTAAACACCCAAGCAAGGTGAGACAGCGACCATCCATGTTACGCACTCAGGAGGAACTACTGTGACCTTGCTGCCCAATTCTGGACTCAATATTTTCTAGAACAATGGACACTATTGTACTCCCCCACATAGCTGACTGAATTTGCAATAACTTACTAATTATTAGGCTGTCGATCCATGTAAAAGGGCAGGCTGTTAAAGATGAAATCAGACGCTTAGGATAAATTGTTGTTTTTCTTCTTTTCTATTGATATGCATTTGCATCTGTATTCCTTATAAATAGTTCTAATTCTACATTTAAATGTTCCTCAGGATGATCTCTTCAAAAGCTCTCCACACATCCTTGCACTGGTTCTGCCTTGCAGTATATTGTGGCTATAATTGAGTAAACACAGGGATGTACTCCACCTAATTCTTCCTCTGCTGGACGGTATCTCTCTCAACAGAGCATGACATTTAACCAGCGCTCATCATCCTGCCCTGCCACACACTCCTAATCTCATGGAAACTGTCCACTTAAACCAAGTATCTCATTTAGTCGGCATTCTTCTCTCCATTCGCCAACTTCTCTACTTCTGACACTCCCTCATCCCATAAAACTTATCCCATTCATCCCAACCCTCCAGCTTTTTCCTGTCTGGCATTTGGCTCTGTGTCATTACGGTCACTGTGACAACAGATGAGTCAGGCGCTGTGGAGACGCCTCACTTCCTGTGAGTGTAGAGTATCTTAGACTGTGACCAAATGAATGACTGAACCGACGTTGAAAAATCCCTCCCTAAAGGCTGATTCACAGTCAGCAGATCAAATCCTCATCTGGAGCAATGCAGAGTCAAAGCATCTCAGGATATCTGTGGTCTTTGTTGAAAAGAAATTGCATCACATGTGGATCATCTTCCGAAGAGACTCAACTTGTCTGTATAAAAGCAATTTGTCATATTGCTGACCCCATTGATCATGGTTTCTCAAGCCCTAAACCATGGCGGGTGCCATGATCCTAAAATGATCATGGATTATACAGGCATTGTGATTACAATCTATGTATTTTATTTTCCCAGCCTATTTATTATTCCTAAATAGCAAAAATATCAACAAGCAGTGGGGTGCTGTTGATCTAAGGTTGAGGAAGTCTGCCATAAATCATCCGCAACTGCTCAAGGCATACATACACAGACACTGACTCAGCCATGCAGACGTACACATGTGCACACATGGTTGCATGAACAAGTATTACAGTACTTACATCAGTTTTCCTAAACTTTGCTTTGAGGCTCTTCATGTTCAGTCCGGTCCATGCAGTCAAACACTCAATCACTCAGTCAAGGCTGTGAATGAAAGAGACAGATGTTTAAACTCAAGCTCAGTTATGTTTGCCTCCATTTTACGTGGGATTTGTATGTTTCTGGAAGAATAAACTACATGATTTATGTGACACTATATCCACGTTACAGTCAATATTAGGTGCAAATGTGCAGTGCAGCAGCGGGGATTTACAGCCTTAATACATCAACAGTTTGACACTGTCAAAAGCAAATGTGTACAATGTTTTCATAATGAGTTTGATGATCACAGCCCTCTCTATTTGATCTGGAACAAATCTCAACGATTCCTTCCCAATCAATGGGCAGTTTTGGGAATGGACGTTGCGTAACAAATGCACTTCTAAGTTAAACCTGTTGTTGGAAATGGTATCCGGATCTTTGTTTCCTATAAAGATGTTTTAAAATCACCACAGAACCCGTGAGGATGTCTGGTGACTGTATTTTTGGGCAACTGCCTATCGCATTTTCCAATTTGTCATGCCTGAAATAGCAAAATAGCATTCCAGTCCAGATTAGTCTACTCACTCACTTCATCATCATTATTATTATTATTATTATTATTATTATTTCCAGGTCCCTCTGTGTCTGCTTGTATTTCAACCCAGAGAACCATGCAAGCAACTTGAGGAGAACCATGCAAGCAACTTGAGCCTCTTTGCAATGATAACTGGCAGTTAGGTCCTGAAGGAATAATATTAAAATGTATGCTTTCATAAATGTTTTGCAGACACAAAGCATGCGTTAAAAAGAGTTATTCCGATTTCAAAGAGTCTTTACATGGGCTTTGGTTTTATTAGGTGGGTCCATCAAGGACAGCCATGTATTGGCTCCTCTGGCAGCTTTCAAACCAACGAGATTAACATACATTTGCCTTCCACATCCAAATCTTCATGTTCTGTAAAATACCAACAGCCCATTGGGGACATATGGGCTGAAAACAGCAGTGAAGAAGTGGCGGTGGTTTGCGAACCCATCAGAGGCGGAATTAATAAATGTGAAACAAATATGTTGTCTCGCGTTTAGACAGCAAACTTAACTACTGAATCTATTGTCACACTTTCAACTGGACCACGAATTAAGTCGACTGCTACAATCAAACAATTCAGAGCAGAGTTTATCAAGTAGCTACTTGTGCATATTTGCATAGTGCCCACCTCAAACAATGGAAGTTATGCGAATGCATGCACAAACATGGGTAAGGCTGCAACTCGTTTAGCACAAAAAAAGTATAAAATGCGCGCGACTTGTGCATCATTGTGCACAAACAATCGGATTGGGCACTTTGTACCAGGAGCTTTACCCGTTTCATTTTACAACTGAGACTTACAAACAGTTAGTTACGACGCTTCTTTTTTTTTTTAAACGACGAGCCATCATTTCGACCAACAACTAATGTTACTTACATGACATGAAATCACTGGACACACTTACCCGGTTGCGAGTCGCAGGAGGGCTGGACACAAAAAAGAAAGTGACACACAACCGCGTTTTGTGCCAAAAACAGAGCAGCTACGGAGCCGGTGAGAAAACAGCGAGCCGTTGTTGTCGAGCAGCAGAAAGAGGATGCATAAAAGAGTAGAAAACAGTGCGCCCCGACACACTGGCCCGGCTCGGCCCGCATACATTAACGGTTGTTCACTACTCCTGCCTGTCTCTCGCTTTCGGGACTCTACTCATAGGCTCTTGCCCGGTTTAGGAAAGTGACGTCACTCCCCCTGTGCTCTCGTGACCGAGGCGAGCGAGCACTCTGCTTTTCTCCATTGTGCCCCATTCACGTTCTGGTTAAAGGGGTAGGGATTTCCCACACAACTCACACAGCTAAAAGACAGTTAATTGGAACATAATAATACAAATGCGTCGTACTCTTTTACTAACATAATTTGTTTTGTCAATTCACCGCAGTGTGTGTTTCAGATTTTGGACCAGACCCCTAAACTCCCATGAGCCTTTAACCTCACACTTCCAAGCTCCAAAAAATTGGATGATACATGTCCCATAATGCATACATGTTCCATAACTCAGGCTTGACAATGATCCACAGAGGATCATATTCAGCTTTTGTTTATTTAAAACATATGTAGCAGCCTTTCCGCAATGTGTGAACTGCTGTGTATCATATCTAAGGTTGAGAAACAGCCAGTCAATCAAGTCGTTTTGATGATATGTCGCAACAGCACTGCAATGCAACTTATTGAAGCAGGTGAGAACGTGTCTGAGCTGTATGATTGTGCTGTTGATGCGTGGTATAATGCCACCTGGTCTACGTCACTG